>NW_009937714.1:0-16415 GCF_000696875.1 Nestor notabilis
GGTCTAGTAGAAGATGTCCCTGCCCATGGCATGGAACTAGGTGGTCTTTATGGTCCCTTCCAACTCAAACCATACTATGATTTTTATGGCATTTGTGTCAATACAACAAGCAGGTTTACTTATTTCAGGGAGATTTCTGTTGTTGCTGAAGATTTACAGTTGTCATTTCCTGTCTGCGACAGTCACTACTGATCTGGTGATTGTAGTACAAGGTCGCAATTCTGGAAAAGTAAGAATGGTTGTACATAGATGAATTATGACTGGAAAAATTTGGGGGGTTTACCCAGTAATTAGGAGAGTTAACAGGCAGTGAGGAAAGCAATGCTACTGTGACACTGTTCCTTTTAAAAAAATACATTTTTGTGAAGCTGATACCCTGTATTTAATTCCAGATACTCAGTTTCAGCTTGATAATTAAACTTTGTAATCTAGTACATGTCCTTGTTTATTGTTCCCCTTCTTGACTTTGCTTTCCACACCCTCCCCTACGCATAGAACTCTCCAGAGCTCTCCTCTGCTCACTTTATCTCTCTTCACAGCTGTATCTTCAGCTTGTTCTAGAGGCCAGGCAAATGCCCATACACATCTGTGGTTTTCCTCTGGGGAGGGAGCATTGAAGCACAGTTATGTTGAGATTGTGGACTAAAGTTGAGGGTTTGCTAATAATCAGTTCCAGTCTCTTCCTGTATTTCAGAGCAATCTTCCTTGTGGTCTGGGCAGAAGGTAGTGGGTGAGCTTCTGGTAGCCATGCCAGTCTGGTAGCCTTCTATGATGATGTGAATAATTCAGTGGACAGAGAGAGAGCAGTGCATATTGCTTCCTTGACTTCAGCAGGGCTTTCTCTTTCTAAACTTCCTGACCTCTTCCCAAAGAGAAAGCAAGCATGTTTCTTAATTTCTTTGCAAAGATATGTTAGAAGCCCTTTCACATCAATAGCTGCAAGAGGACTGCTAGATTCTTAAAATTGTACAGAATATAGAATTGTTTCAGAAAAATCTCAGTATGCCAGTTGCTTTTTCCTCAAGAGCAAACTATGAAAGAAGGTGGCCAGGTTTTACTCGTGTCATAGTTTAAGCCCAACTGGTAACACGGAACCACACAGCTGCTCGCTCACTCCCCTCCTTCTTCTTCCCCCAGCTCCTGGAGGGATGGGGAGGAGAATCTGAGGAATCTAACTCCCACGGGTTTGAGATAACAGCAGTCCAGTAACCAAGGTATAATACAAACCACTACTGCTACCAATAATAAGGGAAATAACAAGGGGAGAGGATACAATTGCTCACCACCCGCCACCTGATACCCAGCCTGACCCGAGCAGCGATCTGGGCCTTCCAGATGACTCCCCCCAGTTTATATACTGGGCATGATGTGCTGTGGTATGAATACTCCTTTGGCTAGTTTGGGTCAGGTGTCCTGTCTCTGCTTCCTCCCGGCTTCCCCTCCTCCCTGGCAGAGCATGAGACTGAGAAAATCCTTGGTTGGAGTAAACATTACTTAACAACAACTAAAAACATCGGTGTTATCAGCATTGTTCCCAGGCTGAAAGTCAAAAGCACAGCACTGCACCAGCTACTAAGAAGGAGAAAAAATGACTGCTGTAGCGGAACCCAGGACAGCTCTCTTCCAAATGATGCACTGAATTGTAGCCACAAAACATGGTAAGTTTTTTCATTGTTGTTCTTTGGCAGAATAGTGGCTTGAAAGATCAGTTAAAGGCTGTTTGAGTGGTGCTACCATAGCACTAGTACGTCCACCCAGGGAGGTGCACCCAGAAGTGCAGGGAAAAATGATGGATCACTGGCATTTGCAACATAACTATACTTCCTTATGTCTAGATATCTACACTGATTAAGCTTTTCTTGATGCTATGGTAGAATGTTTGTCATCTTAGGAGTTTCGCCCTTCATTAAGTTACAAAGGCTCAGGTGGCCCCTGGCAGAGTGAATGGAAACTTCATTGCTCGCATAAATAATGCTCAGGGTCCAAGATGCTGAACCAAACCCAAAACTACTAACAAGCACAGTGTGGTTGTGGAGCATGACACATGTCATACCCATAAATAAAATTATATGACTCCCAGATTGAAGTTGTTTTTTCTTACTGGCTTCTGCACTGGCTGGATTTCTGAAAAATGGTGGCAACAGAGGTTAGAGCATAAAACTAAAAATTACTTGATGGATGTTACAAACTATGCAGGATGTTAAACTAGTCTCTAGATAAAACAGGGAGCTGTTTTATCAATCATCTTTAATTATAACAATAGCTCACTCAACAGATATTTGAATTCTTTTCCATTTCTCGTCATATAGACTGTTTCCACTTGGATGCTGACAATTTTAATTGAATGTGAGCTGACATCTTTCAGGAAAGCAGTCTTGAAAATCATAAACACCATTCCAGACAGCAGTCCTACCACATTACAGTTACGCAAACGAACCTTAAGCCTGCCTTTTCAAAGACTTTGAGCATTTGTACTTGTCAGATTTAAGCTGCACTTACACCTGACTTTGTATCTGGGATAAGTTAGGATAAGTAGTAGAAGAAACACAGCAAAAAACAAGAAGGCTGTTTCCATTCAGTGTTGATGAGTACACGCTTCCATGCATTTTGCACTTGCAATTTAATCATGGAAATAACCTGCAAACTCCTACCGCTAATGATCTGATTGTTAGAAGGTGGGCCTTGGCCCTATTGACTGTTCATGTCTTCATCTGCCCTGTTTTTGAAATCTATTTCTAACCTGAGGTTCTATTGTGCAATATTTCCTCTGTAGCATCACACATTTTCAATTAGCATCAGCTCCTTAGCCATAATCACTTCCTGCCTCGGCTTCCGTTCAGCACTGCAACTCGCTGCAAAACAGAATTCCTGGAGAGAGTTCATGAGAGAGGAGCACCTCTGTTAGGAAAACAGGCTGAGAGTTCAGCCTAGAGAAGACTTTAAGGAGATGTTAGAGAAGCTTCCAGTACCTAAACGAGGGCTACATGAAAGCTGCAGAAGGGCTTTTTACAAGGGCATGTAGTGACAAGACAAGCTTTAAACTGACAGAGAGTAGATTTAGATTAGACATTAGAAAGAAATTCTTCCCTGTGAGGGTGGTGAAGTGCTGGAACAGGTTGCCCAAAGAAGCTGTAGACGCCACATCCCTGGCAGTGTTCAAGGCCAAGTTGGATGGGGCTTTGAGCAACTTGGTCTAGCGGAAGGTGTCCCCCTCCATGGCCGAGGGGCTGGAAACAGATGGTCTTTAAAGTTCCTTCCAACCCAAACCATTCTACAATTCTAAGTCCAGTTTGTATACATGAAATTACATGGATGAAGTGGTATTTAGGTGGCAGTTGTGAAGAGCTGTGCTTATTCATTGGAAATGCTATAAACTGAATTTGAAAAGGTTATAAACAGCTATGGAGTTTATTGCTGCATGGTTGGGTTTTTTTGCTAGTTTTTTGCATGCATGTTGCTTTTAATACAATTTTGAGAATCTATCATCTCCTGTATCTGGGGGACATTATATCACCTGCATGTTCTGTCACATGTTCTGTCTGCAAATACTGCAGAACCTTGCCATACAGCACCAGCAATTCCAGCCAGTTCGCAGAAACACCACAGCATTCATCTGCATCATAAGCAGAGTTGAAGTCTGAAATTATACATGTGAGAATTACCAAAGATTTAAGCACAAAAATCCAAAGCAAGAAATATGATAACCCCCCTGCCACACACACATTTTAGGATAGGACGTGTCCATATGAAATTCAAGTGCTTTAAAATATTTCCAAGTAGAGAATACTTTCTCACAATTTCTCAGTATTTCTCATAATATGAATGATATGCACCATAATTTTATCCGTGTAAAAGAGAATTTTGCTGTGAGCACTGCTGTAAAAGCTAACTTTTTCCATGTTTAACAGGTTTCTATCCTGCTTACTTCTAATGTTTATGGATTTCACTACCTCGAATCCAGCTTTGATTTCCACGCCTGTATAATTTCCACTCCAGTTTCTATGCAGAGCACTGTAATCATCACTGCTGGAAGAACCAACACAAAATTAAAGATAAGAAAAATCTAGAGTATAAACCAAAAAGATGATATCAGAACAACTGTTAAAGATGGTCTAGTGGACAAAACCAATACATGCTCATGCTCTTTTGCTCCCTCTAGTAACAAACACCTTTTATCTAAAAGTGCAAGTAGCAGGCAAAAAGTTCAGCTTCGAGTGAAATTTCTTGGCATTCAGTGGCACTGTTACTGATGCAAGGCTGAACGGCAGCAGCACGTTGTTCAACACAAGTTCCAGAGTTCCAGGAATGTGCTGCAAGGCTCCAGGAAGGAAGATATTACCACCTAGATAAGGTCAGGCTTTTAGCACTAGCAGATAGTTCTTGGCAGAATTCTGAAGGCTATTGTGTTTTCAGCTTTGATTTACACCTTCATCAGTGGAGCTTTTGATTTCTTCAGGGAAAATGCTGCCACTGGAAGAAATGTCAGCATTTCTGATACTACTGTAAAAAGTCCTGTAAAAATAAAGGCCCCTAAGACAGAATACAGCACAGAAGAGGCTATTGGGAACAGGGGTTCTAGGACAAATGCCTGGCTCTTTACTATCTTCTGTCATATGTTTTTAACCTGGTACAAGTTTTCTCTCCCTCATCTGAAGGCTTGGTCTGTGCATATACCACCTTTTAGCACATCTGGGTTTCATGGGATTTTTTATATGTGAATACTTGATGCATGAAGTATGCCTTACTATTTAAGCAACAGGATTGACTGATATGACGCACATTCTCTGGGTCTTTACTGCACCTGAAGAACACTCTTCCACTTAAAAATCCACAGACTTATTTTCATAATTCTAATCAATAAACTGCAGTTTCCTCAACTGGAAAGCAGAAATAAGAACAAAATTACTAAAAATTAGTAGAGCTGCATACACAGGTACCAAAATGTACCATAAAACAAATAAAGCTAGCAGGCACAAACCACCTTCCTGTTTCACTGGCAAGACTCACATTTGCAGTTTCCCAGTATCTTTATCTGAGGTTTCTACCCTGAGAAATAACCTTCATGGTCATTATCATTTAATTCCTAAAGGAATAACAGCTCTTGGCTTGGTGTTTATTAATTATATTAACTGTGGAATAAATTAAATCCTTTCTTAGCAATGCACAGAGAACACAACCCTGGTATTTAGGATCATTTATGCATATATCTGCAGAATAAAATTCTTAGCAGTCTGCAGCTCCATGCAGCAGAGGCCAAGAGGTGAGAGCATGTCACCACGGGTACAAAGCACCTACTGAAGCATACACATCTGGTACATTTGCTATGGCACGAGATAAATCTGTCATACAAACCACCTGTACTTCAGCTTTAGCACAGTGTGTTTTGTATGTCTCTCAGCTGCTTTACTGATAAAAAGGATTGAAGAATAAGCACTAACTCCAGGGACTAACAATAACAGGCTATAGTTGATAGTAAAGGTTGAGTCACACAGAAATTCTTCACTGTTGGAACTAAGTCCTCAAAACAGAATCCATGTTCTTTCAATACAGTAACCTGCCTGTAGGCCATGAAGAACTCTGACTGCAAATGCATGAAGTGGACATGGAGGCATTTTACATGGATTGCAATGAAGGAAGTTGCCCTTGGACCACAGAAGACAGCTTCTGCTGTTGCTTCAGGCACACCAAATGAATTTAATTGATCTCTTTATAAGACAGCTCAGTCATTCCACTGGAAGCATCCTTTTCCAGTAGCAGTCAAGATCTCCATTAAACAAACAAAAAGAGGAAGTGATCAACCTAGGGCAATGCAGGAAACTTAATGGAATATGACCGTTACCTCAAATTCAGCATTACTTCCTTTGTCCTTAGCATCACCTTTCTCTGCCCTGCTCATTTTTGTAAAACTGGTTTATTACTCTGTAATGACTCATTGGATTTTACTGAACATTACCTGTTACTTATTGGATCTTTAATGTAGGCTTCTTGTAGGAAAAGACAGTTTCCAAGAACACTGTGGACTATGAGCCCTTTTTCCTAGCTCAGCAGAGCCACTCACATACCCCTGAGGAACCATCTGAGAGACACAGTGGTTAGTGCTCACTGGAGGCGCCTTTAAGTCTGAAAAAGAGGGTTATTTTCCAAGAATACTTTCACTCCAGCAAGAATAAAGCAAAGGCTTTTTGCAGACATTACTACTCCTCATATCCTAGGAGACGTTTGCTGTGCTACATCTTAGTGGGAAATGGCAAGGAGGACCTCCACCCCAGCCAGCTGGCACACATCGACTGACACACCCCGGCCCAACACATGCTATAGAGGTCTTAGAAGCATATCAGGCCCTAGATTCAACTTCAGGAAACCCCGCCTGAATGGGTCTCCCGGCTTTGACTCCTTACCAGTACATCCAGAAGAGGCTTTGGTCAAATCCAAACCAAAGCCAATGGCATCAAATTGAAGTAAATTTTGGTGCAGAAATTAAAACAAAATTTGAGTGTAAGCCAAACCCCACAACTCTGAAAAGCTTTACATTGCTGCTGTCTAAGCATGACAATAAGCAAACGCCACAGCTGCCAGTTTTAAGGTTTTAGACAGGCTCTTCTGAGCAGGCTCTGTCATGGCAGGGCTGCGTAACTACCCACCATCCCAATCCTTTGCTTATCCCATTGCAGAAGAATCAGTCTGACAACTCAGTGCACATCAACATATTTGGGCCTTGAGCACCCAGCTTTTGTTAGAATCCTTTTCTGAAAAGGAGTTTAAATTTACCTTTCTCTGTCCCCTTGAGAATGCCCTAAATTTAGGTCAGCCTACAAGTTAATTTCTTTAAGATATACCCACCCCCTGCACACACTATTTCATCAGTACAGAAAGAGTGCATGCAAGAGCTGAAATCACTCACCTGAAGGGAGCGCATTTGAAACATCTGTGTGAAATTATTTCCAAGATTTTGTTTTTCCTGCTTCAGCAGTTCCTGTACTCAGCCAGTTTTTGGATTTTACTGATCAGCTTCACAGAATCATAGAATAGTTAGGGTTGGAAAGGACCTTAAGATAATCCAGTTCCAACCTCCCTGCCATGAGCAGGGATGCCTTACACTAGACCATGTCACCCAAGGCTCTGTGCAACCTGGCCTTGAACACTGACAGAGATGAAGCATTTACCACTTCCTTGGGCAACCTGTTCCAGTGCCTCACCACCCTCACAGTAAAGAAGTTCTTCCTTATATCTAACCTGAACTTCCCCTGTTCACTTCTAAACCCATTCCCCCTTGTCCTATCGCTGCAGTCCCTGATGAAGAGTCCCTCCCCAGCATCCTTGTAGGCCCCCTTCAGGTACTGGAAGGCTGCTATGAGGTCTCCACGCAGCCTTCTCCAGACTGAACAGCCCCAACTTTCTCAGCCTGCCTTCATACAGGAGTTGCTCCAGTTCCCTTATCATCCTCATGGCCCCCCTCCTGACTTGCTCCAACAGCTCCATATTCTTATATTGAGGACACCAGAACTGCACACAGTACTCCAGGTGGAGTCTTACAAGAGCAGAGTAGAAGGGCAGGATCACCTCCTTCGACCTGCTGGTCATGCAGTCCAGGATATGGTTGACTTTCTGGGCTGTGAGCACACACTGCAAGGTTCATGTTCAGTTTCTCATCAACCAACACCCCCAAGTCCTTCTCTACAGGTCTGCTCTGAATCACTTCCACACCCAACCTCTAGCTTTGCCTGGGATGGCCCTGACCCAGTTACAGAACCTTGCACTTCGCATTGTTGAACTTCATAAGGTTGGCATTGCCCCACCTCTCAAGTGTGTCAGGGTCCCTCTGGATGGCATCCCTTCCCTCCAGCCTATCAACCAAACCACACAGCTTGGTGTCATCATCAAACTTGCTGAGGGTGCATCAATCCCACTGTCCATGTTGCCAACAAAGATGTTGAACAGGACTGGTCCCAACACCGACCCCTGAAGGACACAATTGTTACCGGTCTCCAGCTGGACATAGAGCCATTGACTGCAACTCTCTGTGCGGCCATCCAGCCACCAACCAACCTTAGTTTCACAGCTTTGCATCTGACATCATCACTTCAAGGACAGAGAAAACAGTTTCAACTACAAAACTGCTCATCAAATTTTAAGTCCTCAAGGAAACATAGGAACAAGGAGCTGAATTGCAGAGGATGTGTTTGAGGCAGATGGTCTCCATATGCATTAATATTCCGTAACTCAGCTTCAAACATAATTCCTCAGCTATAAAGCAACATATTTCCTCAGTCATTCCAGTGCTTCTCCAAGTATTCAACCTATGTAAGAATTGAGAGCCAGATTTCATGGAGAATAAGTACCTTCAGTTCATTGTATTTGGTTTCCAGTGAACTTGCAATGTAAAGCATAAAATCCCACTTAATACACACATTAAAATACTTTTTTTTTTTTTTTTAACAGCTCGTTTATACACAGGGCAGGTGTAGGGGGAGAGCAGAGTAGTGTTATATTGGACCTGTTGGCACACTAGAAGAGGTGGGAAACAGCTTTCTGCAGTAGCACTGACTCCCTGTACTGCCACACCAGTATTTCTGTTGGGTAGTGAATAGCATGTGGCCAAGAACACACTAGACTGCACAGAGCTTGTCTCACTGAACTTGGCTGTTGATGATGTATAAAAAGAGGTCTATTATGATTACATCTGATCCTTATATTCACTGTTAAGGCAAATTTCAAGCAAAGGAAGTAATTTCTCTAACTACACTTGTGTCTTCTAAACTACACTCTAGCCAACACAATGGCTACACATAAGCAAACATGCAATTCTCCTTCTACAGATCTTGCCCAAATTTTGAGCAACATGACAGCTGCTGAGAGGAGAATATAGAGAATGAGCGGGTCTGGAATTTAATGAGCTTCAAATAAATGTGTGTATTTGAGTTTGTATTTGTGTTCTGCTCAGAAGTTTGCCTTTCTCCAATTTAATTTGTCTGAAAGCATTAAGGCACCAAGAATTCCTGCATCTCCAGTAGTCTTGGGGACCAGAGAACAATGTTTGACAAACAGCAAAAACCCCTATTAGATGCATAAGTCACTAACTTGACTGTGAAAGCTTTTAACATTCTTGCCTCTAACACTACACACCAAAAAAAACATAAATCGCAAAAAAGTAATCTACTTACAGCCAGAACTACATTTAGAGATGTTTAAATTGACTGATAGACAATCTACCTCCAAATAATCCCGAGTTAACACAAGAACCCTTGGTTTACATTTAGGAATAAGATATTATTTTAAGAATGAGGTACGTACACAGTATCAGGCCTATCACTGATACTCCTTGCATTTCCCCGTATGTATTTCACACTGAAATTATGCAGCATGAAACCCCACAGGAAACTCAATGAGAGCATCTTTAGTAAAATGTAGAAACTTTAATTTACATGCAAAACTTCAACATATTCATAATACAAAATTGATGACCAAACAAATTACACACAATTTGTAAAAATCATCCACGTGGTTAAATAGGTCTGTACAACCAAAGATTTACAAAGTCCCTGTGCATTTTCATCTTTTCAATGCACAACTGAATTTAAAGGTTCTGCTCGAATATTTCCCAAGTCAAGAGCTGAATCTGTTTCTTCATCAATTTCACCAATAACAGCACTGCAATAAAAACAAAACAAAACCAAACAGATTATAGTAGGTTGAAATCCCCTGGTGAAGACTCTTTTAAAATTGCAGAGCTCTGTCATTTGAACTTCAAATTTTTATGGCTAAGTACATTCTAAAGGAGGTTTTACGGTTTTTTAATTTACTGTTATTTTAATTATTGTTACTATTTTTT
This sequence comes from Nestor notabilis, assembly GCF_000696875.1. Lineage (NCBI taxonomy): Eukaryota > Metazoa > Chordata > Aves > Psittaciformes > Psittacidae > Nestor > Nestor notabilis. The sequence goes on from NW_009937714.1 coordinate 9,830, forward strand.
ATTAAAGATAAGAACCAAGTACTGCTGGTCTGTTCTAGGCAGTAGGTTAGCATCTGAAATAAGAGCTGGAAACCTTTTAGAGAGAGAATAATCTTCAAGAGGAATGTCTAACTAACAATTTGTAAGTGCATAGGACATCAGATAAACATGGCAATTTCCATCAGCACCCCCTAGTAAAGTGTTGTTAAGACTTACTTGGACTAAACACTACTGGACTCAGTATAAGTTGCTTTAAAGAGAAAATATGGCTAAGGTAATGGATGTCATACTAGCTTAGGATGGGAACTAACCCAAAGGGAACATAAGAACAAAGGGTCTAATCCTTCCAGCGTGCCCTTCCATTTGCTGCTTCAAAGACTTACAAGCTAGTGGGTGCATCCACAAAATGATTTAACGGCCACCAGAAACTGTTATATTAATCCATCCAATAGCTTTCTGAATAAAGTTGTATTTTTGGTCTCTGCTACATCTTGCAACAGTGAGTTCCCCAATGAAGTTTTACAGTGTACCATGAAGCACCTTTATACATAATTTGTTATTGGATTATCTTTGATTTTCAATAGCAGTAAAACCTACAGTAATTTAAATGAAGTAATTCTCTTCCCATCTTCCTTCTACTACTCCCAATTTCACAGCAACCAGTAAACACTATAGCTATGCTTTTTTCAAACTGAAGAGCCCTTGCCTATTCAGCCTTCCCTTGACAGAAAACATCCTATACCTTTACTTATTCTCACTGGCAGTCTTCCTCCATTTTCATACTGCACCCCTGTAAGGACAGTGACACACCAGCTGTTAATGCAGTGACACAATGTCTACTGTTTTAGTCTTCTTCCTAGTAATCCCTAATATTCTTTCTTCCCAGTGAATCAGTATTTACAAATACACAGCCAGAGACCAGAGTGAGACTGAGCTTAAGAGTGAAGACATCCCAGTACAGATGTCTAGGTTCCCACGACAGTCACTGGAAACTAAAGAGGAATTTAACTTGCCTTGAAACAGAATCTGGTCAGCCAAGTAGCTTTCTTAGTTCCATCACTGCCTAGAGCTTCACCGTGTTGTGAGCTCAGACAACAAATACAAACTGCTTATGCCAACTGAATATTCAAGTACTGACCAGCAAATTTGAGTCCCTTTGGAATTCTTGCATGAAAACTTGATCTTGAATACTCATTACTATTTATCAGCTTTTTCCAAAGTGACAATTAAATTTAAATCATTTCCTTAGATTAAAACCACTTAAGACAAAGCAAAAGTTTCTCTTTAGTTCACATGTAGAAATACAGCTTTTTCAAAGATCTTACTCCTCTAGATGTAAACAGTATCTGCCACCACTCCTGCTGTCTCTTTCATAGGCTTTCTGCTTCTCATGCAGCAAAACACATACGTGTATTTGAGAGGTTTGGGGGTTTTAATCAGCTTTTTGTCACAATTTTTAATACTAGAAAGTTGTGTAAAACTGTAATAATATCTTCTTTGGTTTTCCTAATTTATTACACACTTCTAAAACAGAAGTTCCTTTTTTTCTTCTGAAAACCTTTACACACTGAGTTTTCCTGACTGACACTGCCTATTCACTGCAAACTTCTAGTGAGGCGCACAAGAATGCCCGGAAGTACTTTATCACGTAACTGTTTCTTTTCCTTTTCAATAGCTTCTCTATTCTCCTCCCCCCGCCCCCCGAGTTCCCTATTTTGAAGCTAGTATTACCTAGTTGTTTTTTGCTTCTTCCTACAAGGATGCCAAATTTCATTATGTAAGGAGTCGCATGGATACAGAATTATTCCTTCTGATGAATACGATTCTGAGTTTGTTAAGGTTACCAAAAGAAAAAAAATCATTTCTATAGAAAATGCTTTGAGTAATGTGGCAGCCTGGTATGGTGAAAAAGTAAAGCAGTAAACAATTATTTGGCTTCTTATACATATTCAATACTCTAAAATATCAAGATCTTCTTGAAGAAATGCTGTTAGATAATTGTGTCTACCCGTGCCACTCAATAGTAAGTGAAGATTTTTGTGAGAAAGTAATTTTTTTTTAAATCTAATTAGAGTATTTTCTGAGAATTCTGCAACATTCTTCAAAACACTTGTTTTGAACTATATGGTAGCCTGTGAGACTGAAATACTGCTGCTGTTGTTGTGGTCTAAAGCATCAATCTCCAAGGTACTAGATATGTTGTTCATGAGTTTCTTATTACACCTTAAAATGATAGAATGGTTTGGGTTGGAAAGGACCTGAAGATCATCTACTTCCAACACCCCTGCCATGAGCGGGGACACGTCGCACTAAACTATGTCGCCCAAGGCTCTGTCCAACCTGGCTGTGAAAACCGCCAGGGATGGTGCATACACAACTTCCTTGGGCAACCTATTCCAGTGCCTCACCACCCTCACTGTAAAGAACTTCTTCCTTGTATCTAACCTGAACTTCCTCTGTTAAAGTGTGAACCTTACTGCTTCAAATGGAGCAGCTCTGTGGAAAGGGACCTGAGGCTCCTGGTGGGCAAGCAGCTCAATAAGCATTAACAGTGTGCAGCTGCAGCAGAGAAAGCCAACAGGCTGTACTAACAAGGGCACCACCAGCAGAGATAAAGGAGTTATTATCCCACTCTACTCAGTGCTTGTCAGGTCACACCTGGAATACTGTGTTCAGATTTGGTCCCCGCTATATAAAAAAAGATGTGGACAGGCTGGAGAGGGTCCAGAAAAGGGCCACAAAGATGGTCAAAGGACTGGGAAGCTGTATGAGGAAAGGCTGAACAGGGTTCCTCAGCCTTGAGGAAAGAAGGCTCAAGGGAAACCTTATCACCATGTTGCAGTATTTAAAGGAATGATGGGGTAATGGGTACAAGTTAATCCTGGGGATATTCCGGTTGGACACAAGAGGAAAATTTTTCACAATGAGAACAAGCAGCTGTTGGAATAATCTCCCCAGGGAAGTAGTAGATTCCCCAGTACTGGGAACTTTCAAGATTCAGCTGGACAGGGGGCTGGGTCATCTTGTCTAGGCCCTGCTTTTGCCAAGAAAGGTTGGACCAGATGATCCCTGAGGTCCCTTCCAACCTGGTATTCTATGATTTGTACTATTTGAAAAGTTACTAGCAAGTAGCATGCTTAGCCTTACCTTTGTACATTTGCCAATTTACTTTTTTTTGCTTAAAAGCTTAAGTCAAAAGAGAATAAAGTTTCCAAAATGATCACCTTCTCAATGATGCTAGATAAACACACTTAGATATAAGTCTAGGTCTTGACATTTTTTTGTACAGAAATATCCATTAGAAGATTAAAATTCTTATCCAGACTCAAAGGTTGGTCACTATGACATTCTCTTTTTCTGGTTGTGATAAAAAAATAAGCTCATTTTTTGCCATCAGTTTCAGAATGCTGCTGCAAAAGTAACCTTCCTAGCAGGCCCACTTACTAGGCCGTCTTTCCACTTCTCCTGTATCCCTCCTACATGTTTGGCACATGAGCTACTTTTCTCGGCATTTAATGAGCATTTTGTTGGAGCATTTTCCATCAAATATCAACTCATACATTTGACTTGTTACTACATCAGCTTCAACAGTTGTTACTCTGTCAAGCCTGAACCTTCATGCATTTCCCAGGTAATAAAAAGTGTTCTCTAGGAACACTTCATCTAAAGAAATCCTGTTAAAAGTCAGCTTTGTAAACCAGACTGCTGACTTTTTGCACACAAATTCTCGTTTTTTGTTCATTCTTCTATCTCTTTGTCAGTCAACAGATCCTGCTTCTCACAGGCTGGAATAAAGAACATTTACACAATGCCTAGACTGAAGAAAGGAAAATGCTAAGCTTTATACTGACCTTTCCTAGATGGCTGGCAGTACATGAGCTGGTCAACCTATAACTCAGTAAATCTATACTAACAGAATCTTAACATTACAACAGAATGTTAACAGAAGCATAGATATTTGCTATTTAGCACAAAAACACAGAATCATTTAGGTTGGAAAAGACCTTTAAGATGACCGAGTCCAAACATTAACCTAGGACTGTCAAACCCACCACTATGCTATGTCCCCAAGTGCTGCATCTACATGTCTTCTAAGTTCCCCCATGGATGGTGACTCACCACTTCCCTGGTTGCTTCAACTTTGACAGTACTATAGGTGTTACTCACCAAAATAAAGATGCAACATCTGAGGGTATCAAGACGTATAGATAAACACACCCCCCAAATTTTTTTAAATTGGTTTAAACAAGAATATGCTATACTTACACGTTATCACCTCTTACAATGTATAATCCCAGCACTACTTGCTCAACTCCTTGTGAAGAACTGAACACTCGTTCATGGCTTTCATCCAAAATCAAGTTAATGGTCTGATCAAAACCTTTGAGGGTTCCCTGAAAAAAGAACAATCCACACACAAAAAAAGCACTCCAATTACCTTCTAAATTCATCGTCTTTGCTCTCAAGGATATCTTAAACAAGGCTGCAATACAAAGGTACTAGAGAACAGATGCTCTATTTAGGTTTTATTGTTAGGCTTAAACATAAACAGTTGGAGAATGAACCTTTAAAAGCAACAGTCAATTTCAGAAAAGTATCTGTATTTACCAAGTGTTCTTCCTGAAAGCTACACTACTACTTAGCATCAAAAACTTGAGTCTTGCTTCTACAGAAGTTTCCAGAAATCAAATCAGCAAATTGAAGAATGAAAAAAATTGGATTCTTGTGGTCAGCAATATTGAAACAATTCTTAACATGCAATTTTAAGTGGTATATCTCTGAAAGTGATATAGCTTGGTTCCACAAAATTGTGAACACCCCCCCTCAAAAAAAAACAAAACAAAAAACCCACACAAAAAGAAGAATTTCTGCATCATTTCAATATGCACTTGAAAAACCATAATATAATTGATTTGTGCAGTATCAGCAACTGACTAAGAAACTTAAAGCTCATGTAAATCACTGTCATTCAAACAGCGGTAATATCCATTTATATTATGTAGCCATGTAACAGTGAGGCGTATATACCAATTCCATTCCAATCTTTTTGGTAGAAAGTATCTTGCACACAACACAATGTTTACCAGACTGACTCCAGCCAGACAGCAGATTTGGCGAAGCTAGCATTTTTCTGCTAGAAGTATTGTTTTCTCTTTCCAAAGTCTGTACAAAGCTAAGTACAGGCACAAATATATAATCCTCATTCAATGATCATACTATTATATTAAAGACAAAAGAATAAAAGATGGGTGGAGGGAAATACAAGGGAAAAAAACCCAAACCAAACCCTCAAACAAAAAAATCAACAACAAAACCCAAACACAGAAGCAAGAAAACAAAACCATTATACAGTCTAACATATAACAGTTTGGCAATCCTTAGCTTTTCAAGCTTAAACAGAATCCCACAATTCTCCCGCAATTATCAGCTGATGCTCTTCTGTAACCACATGAAAGAAATGGTTTTAGCATGAAAGGTGAAGAACTTACTGAACATAGAGGACATTTTAGATGGAAGCCAAATCACTGAATAAAAAAAAAAAAAAAAAAAAAAAAAGAAAAAAAGAAAAAAAGAAAAGCATTTTCTTGTGCATTCCTATAGGAAATGCCCTTTTGGCAAAGGTCAAAGCATGTGCATGCACAGATTTATCGACGGACAATGCTGGCAGGCAAGAACCAGTAAGTGTTTAAATCATAAAGTATAAAATAACGGCTATAAAGCTTTAAAGAAAAAGTGTGTAAAGGTGCGAACATGCAAGTGATAATATCCTAGCATGGTGTCTTTGTTGCCATGGAAGTCTCTATGAGAGAAACAAAATGTTAAAAAATACAAGTCTCACCACAATCATTCTTCCATCAGAAGTAATTACTGCAACAGTACCTGGTAATTCTTTAAGGAATTGAGATATATGAGGCAGAACCATTAACATTTTCTAAAGCATTCATACGTAACATAAGTTTTAAGATCCATTAAGAACCAGAAATGTCTATCAGCACTTCTTTAAAAAAAAAAAAAAAAAAAAAAAAAGAAAAAAAGCAACATGGTTGATAGAAACATTTGACAACATACTGTTTTTTAAAATTTCATGTTACCCAACCACGAAGTCATACACAAACATGAACACGATTAAAAGCAGGGTGAAGATTTTTAGTTCATCTCTCTTCCCATTACTAACTGCACTACCTCAAAATTGAAACATCATGAACTATTTTATAAACGTTTCAATCCAAGTCCTTAACAACAGCTTAGTGGTGGGGATCACGAGTCTGGCATTCTACATCCTCTCACTCTTAAGGCCTGACTATCTCAGTGTGGTGAACAGATACCCATCATCCTGAATGATTTTGGGTTAGTATCTTACCATTTCTGAATAAAATTGAAACTGTCCATAGGTTATTCGGATTACAAAAAGGGTTCAAAGAAACCTGAACTTTAAGGTTTCCAACCCAAACCATTCGATGATCCAATGAACACTAACTCACAGCTTTTGAGCAAGCGGTGTAAAGCCAGTAAGCAAACACGTATGAACCTCGTTCCTCATCACAGATCAAGCAAGGTTCAGGTGTGCAGCACTAGGTCTACAGGGGACCTTGTTTTACCTGCCAAG
>NW_009937715.1:0-36840 GCF_000696875.1 Nestor notabilis
GAGAGGGAGAAACCGGCACCAAACCCAACCCAGTGCTGCCTTACAGGAGAAGCTGAGGTCGGGCTGAGAGAGTTGGAGTTGTTCATCCTGGAGAAGAGAAGGCTTCTGGGAGACCTAAAGGGAACCGACAAGAAATCTGCAGAAGGACTTTTTACAAGGACATGTAGTGACAGGACAAGGGGGAATGGCTCTAAACTGACAGAGGGTAGATTTAGATTAGATACTAGGAAGAAATCCTTTACTGTGAAAATGGTGAGACACTGGCACAGATTGCCCAGAGAAATGTGACTGCCCCATCCCTGGAAGAGTTCAGGGCCAGGCTGGATGGGGACTTCGAGCAACCTGGTCTAGTGGAAGGTGTCCCTTTCTGTGGAACAGGAACTAGATGATCTCTAAGGTCCCTTCCAGCCCAAACCATTCTGTGATTCTCCCCACACCCCAATACATACATTTTCCACAACTAAATTTTCAGTTTATTACAGCATTTTAGGATAAAATCCTCTGGAAAGAGATGGATGTAGTTTACACTAATATGTTGCAAGCCATCCTTTACCATCCCTTGTCCATCTGTAGTTACACATGGCGTTGTGTAACTGCCCATTGCTACCCCTGCTATCTCTACTGCCCTGGGACAGGTAAGTGTGACAGGTAACTCCAGTAACACCAAATCTATACATTTATCAAGAAAGCTTTAATGGCATAAGTTGATGTGACCTCTCAGCAAGTCAAATCAGCTCACTAAGCTGACAGAAAAGTATTTCTTTTTCCTAAAAGTCTTCTGAAATTCTCAGTTGCCAGCTTAAGATTTGGCTGTTCATACAGATTCTGTATTATCTGCCAACTGTCCTCATGGCATTAAGCTTCTCCATAAAATTTCTGAAGATGCTGAATGGCAGAGATTTTTGTGGGTTCTGGGAACTGCTTTATATTGTGTGATCTAATTAAGAGTTGCCTTTCTTTTAGACATTTGTTTTATCCTTTTCCTTTTATTCCCCATGAATGTACTTTGAGAGCCTATGGTGAAAGACCAGGTCAGAAGCTTCCTGAAAATCCAGGTATGTCATATTATCAGAACCATCTTATTTATATTGAAAAAAAAACCAGCAACAACAAAACTTCTTGAAACTCTACTGGGCTTACAAAACATGACATCCTACTTGATACGTAATGCTGATTCTTCTCCAATATGTATGCAGTTTACTAATTCTATTCTTTATTATAGTTTCCAGTAAGTTGCCTGGTACAGATATCAAACACTGATTTGGGTGAGCCCAGAAATCCTTTTAACAGTCACATTTTCCACCTTCCCTTCTTCTGGCACCGCATGTAGCATTTAAGGTAGATTTAAGCAATGAGTTGCATAAAGGAAGTTTAATTTTCTTCAAAATTCATAGCTTTATACCATCCGATCTTAGCTATCACAGTGAGGTCTTATGGAACACTAAAAAAAAAAAAAAGGATAGGAAAAATAATTCAGGAAACATTAAAACAATATTATATGAAATGCTTGTACTCTCAGCATGTCCCACTCGAGATTCCCTTTTGACTTTAAAATAATCAAGGTACAGAGATTTCCAAACGTAAATCTGAACCTGTAGGATTAGATTACACTGGTTTCTAGACACTAACCAGAAATATGCAACAAATTCATCAAATTTTGAAAGAAGTGATCAAAAATATCAAAGGTAGCAGTTGCCTTTCAGTGCAAACCAATGCATATGTGTAGCCGAGCTGCAGAAGTGTACTGGAAGAAGATGTAACTGAGCAAAGTTCTTTAAGGTTCCTGCAACTAATTACATTTGTAGGTACCACCGAACTGTAGAATGAAACTAAAATGTACTAAAAAGAGTAAATAGGCCTCACAATTCATAGTTGAAGATACTGAGTTACAGAGAAGAGGAAGGGATTCTGAAATGTGCCTTTCCTTCCTTCCATCCATCATTCCTTCAGCCCAGGGGAATACTGGGGGGTGGTTCTTGCTGACTTCTGAAGGACCACCTTTTCCATGTAATGTACCTGTTTGACCTCAAGGGAAAATTGATTAGACTCATGTCCTACAGTTTGTCCTGCAGTGGCAAAAGTATCTCAGATTTTAGGGACAAGTGACTGTTTCACATACATATTCCATGTTCATCTCTTGTTATTTTTCCTTCAAAAGTGCTTCAAAGATGACATTCTTTTTTTTTCCTTCTATTTACAAGGAGGGAGGAGTAAAAAGATGTGAGATTACGTAAGGATGTTTAAAAAATTAAATGACTGTGGAAGGCAGCATGCTTAACCAGCAAATCCCAGTGAGAGTAAGCAAGCAGATTCCACGATCCTTGACCTGAATGCACTACAGGCTGGGCACATGCCAAATATGTGCAGCACTTTAATATCTGGAACTTGCTGCTTAGTTTTGTGAAGTACAATTTACAGCCTGATGCCAGGAAATAAACTGGAGGCTTCAAGGACAGGAAGCTGGGAACAGTTGTAGTCCCCTCTGTGCCTGTCTTGGTTCCAGGTCAATGAGATTTCCTTTCATTAAGGGTCAAAATGGTGACTGAAAATGGCTTTACACACCAGCAAAACCAAATTGCTCATCTAAGCAGTGGCACTCCCTCTGCAGCAAGTGAGACAACGTGCAAACTCCTAGGCAGAACATGCCAGTGTCCTGTTTGTCTGAAAGACTCACTCCATGGGTAATCTCTCACACTAAATGACACTGAGCAAAAGCACCAGAACTCCTGCCCTAGACTACAGTACATCTTGGCTCCCTGTTCATTAAATACCACTGCAGGTCACAGAAGGGATGAGGTGAGGTGAGGTGAGGGACCAGAGGGTCTGGTTTCTGTGCAATCTGAATCACCACGATACAGTTAGCACTGAGCACCTGGGAGGCAGAAAGCCCAACAGGGCTGTTGTATTTGTCATGACAAGAAGAGGTTGCAGAGAGGAAGGAAAAACTGGAAGAGGTCTTTACATAACTGGCTCTGCTTTTTATTTCTTATTCCCTTTGAAACTAATGGCTTTCAAAAGAATAGCTTTGCTTTCCTCCATTTTGGAAAAGACCTCTGGATCCCTGAGATCCAAGCATTAGACTGGGGAGTTAACCGCTTTGACGAGGAAGCCCTGTTCCTTTACCATACACAGTTAAGCATATTACATTTAAGGCGTAATAATTTCTTGCTTGAGGATAAAGCACCCATCGTACCACCACTAAATGCTTCTATCATATCTTCTTACGTTGCTATTCGGCATTAAGACTCTGTCAAGGTTGATTTTAAATCAAATGTCTTGATTTTCACCCACATGTAAGCAGGCAGAGTAGGGAGCTCACAAACTGGAAGCACTGTAAGCAGACAGATTATGAATAACTCTAGGACATCACTGACATGTAATTTACATCAAAAAAGAAGCACCTCAAATATCCTACTGTCTCCACGCACACACACATGCAAAATCCTTACTAAAAGAGTATATTCTTGAAAAAGAGCTGAGGATTTGCATTTCTGCTTCACCCAATGATGAAAGAGCTCCTGTAGCAGTGTGTGGAACTTTCCCACGTGGACCTAAGTTAATGAGAAAAGGTATGGGTTCCCAGGCTAAAAATTTAAGATTTCTTCTTGTCATCATCAGGAATTGAACCCAGGGTGCAAGACAGGAATCTTTCATGGTACCAATGCAACCCCTGCTGCTTGGGAAACCCATGTGGTGGATCAGGCTGGACCTTCTCCTGAAGTGCCACTGACACAGATGAGCTGGGGCTTTTTGCACAGCTAGCACTTTCCCTTTTCAGATATGACTGAGTTTGAAACATATCAGCTTTACTTAATGTCTGGTTGTAAAATGAATCAAAATAAATCACAATTGTAAAGTGTTTGTATTAATGAGAAAAGAAAGCTGAAAGGGTAAAAAAAAAGGACACAAATCTTCTAAGAAGATTTCAAGGCACTCATGGTCATGCGATTCTGTTGAAGGATGTTATTAATGTACGTGTGAAACCTTATTCAAAGATACAGATTGATGTAGAACGAGAATGGTGATGACAAAAAATCTGTCAGAAAGATGAAAAATTGCCACTAAAAACAATTAGAAGCCATGCTTTGCTTCCAGCTATATTTAGATTCCTATATAAATACCAAAAATTACTCTCCCCTCCACTCTTCCAAATATAAATCCTTCCTGGAGCCACACAAACATGTGTCTGTGTTTAGATCAGGTCAATGTTTTTGTCAGAGGATATGACATTTCATCAAGAGGTCTCCAATAATGCTAATGGCTAAGTTCCCTCTTATCCGGTATGTTTTGTTTGAACATTTTCTAATAAAACCAAGCATAGAAAAGGTCCCATTATACTGCTTAACTCTTTTTAACAATCAGCATATATTGACTCAAGAAGAAACGGGTTAACTTTCAAAATATGCTTAATTTTTGTGGAGGAAGAAATGGATGAGAAGAATAAGCAAATGTAGATCAGCGAGAGAAAAAAAAAATAAAGAAATGAAACTGGATGCACGGAGAGAGATGTAGAAGAAAAGTACTCCCTAACTAGAATCTCTCTTCAGTAATGGATCCAAACCCCGTTTTCTGACACAAATGCATGATGCTGGAGGAAGTAAAAAAGAAAGGCTCCTTGTCCTGCAGGTGCTAGTCATGCCCATGTTCATACGCTGGACGGAATTACCATAGGAATAACCTTTGCAAGAAGCATTTTTTCCTCAGGGCTGTTGGTTTGCTTGATGAATGCTTCACTGAAACCATCTAAATCTTGCATTGAAGCAAGTACTCATCAACATGTAAGCATCTGTTTTTCTCTCTTCTCTGCTGTCCTCATCCCACTGGAAGTGTGCTGAGTTAAAATATGGAATATCTTGTGACGGAGAAACCACATCAACCTGTCTAATTGCTGGGAAAGTGTCAAGAGAAAAGGTGGTGTCAACATACTGACCCCATTTCTGACTTACACCAAGGGGCTTTGAGCAATCTGGTCTAGTGGAAGGTGTCCCTGCCCATGGCAGGGAGTTGGAAGTAGATGATATTTAAGGTTGCTTCCAACCCAAACCATTCTATTATTCTATGGTTCTGTGACAAGAGTTCAACAAGCCTGAATCCCAAACCAGGCTCTCTGAATATGAATGAACTTTGAAATGATGTAAGGTATTTCATAAATATTGCTAGTGGATGTGATCTGTGTTTTATTAGGCCAGCTAATACATTATGCATGAGGTCATCATGATTTCTATTCCTATGCATTCCACATGTGCTTGTTTTCTAGGGTATTTTTAGGTACTCGAATAAAGGTTGAAATAAATGTAAATAAATTCAAGGGTGGAATGAGGAATAAAAGAACATTGCAGCAAAACAGTAATAACACATATAAGTCCATACAGTGTGTTATGCCCTACAAAGCTGCACAAGGGGTAACATAAACATTAAGTTAGCAGGTGGACTTGCTGAGAGATTACATGAGTGTGATCTGTCTCTTGGAGACAGGAAGGAATGTACTGATGGCCATTACAGGCTTTGAAATGGGCTTCTTCGTGGAAGAACATGATGTATTCTTTATTGTGTTCAATTAACTAAAAGCAATAAACATGAAACTTAAAAATTGCATGTAAATAGACAAATGTTGGCTTATTGGAAGTCAGTGGCTAAACTCCCAGCTATATAACACAATATAATGGGATGGTGAGAGAGGAAACCATAGTTTTCATGAGATATAGCTCTTGCAAATGTTCTGAGCTCTTAGAGGGGTGCCCGCGCTGCAGCAGCCTCTGTGCATCAATCCGGGTGTGGAGGAAGGGAGAAGAGCTGTCACTGCAGAGCAGCTCCCAAACCCTGGCCCCTGGGGCAACTGCTGGTGGTTGGGAGGAGTTGCCTGGTAACAAGAAGCTGCCGCCTTCTCATTTCCAGCTGTTAAATTGCACTGAAAGGAGCTGAATAACGCCAGAATAGAAACCTAGCTTATTGTCAGGTTTAATGTAACAAAATAGGAGCCAGTTAATGACATCTCTGAATGGTTCACCAGGATAACATAGTTCCTTACTGGCAAAGGAAACAAAACTGTTTTCAACCTTTTGCCACAAAGACCATTTCTCCTGTGGATGAATTTGATTTTAAGCAGGTGGGAAAGCTGGTAAACACTTGTGCTGATCAGCGCTGCAACGCTTTGGTTTTGTCACCCACCTTTTTCCTATTAACAGTGGGAAACACTGACCTCCTTGCTGAAGCCAAGTGCATTCTTTTATTGTCCCTAATTAAAAGGTAAACAAAAGGGGTAACATAAGTAAAAAATTTCACAACTATGAAGAGCCTTAAACAGAAGTCAGTTATTATTTCTATATTATGTGCACGCACACCCCTGGCCTCCTGTTTGTGTGTACCTAAAGACTCAGTGGCTGAAAATGTGTTTACTAAATGTGGTGAGGATGACATTTTGCCCTCTTTGTTGTCTTGTATTCGAAGGAGACAAGTCTTTGAAGCAGAGTTCTAGCAGGTCCATGTTACAAAATGAAAACAGGGGGTTCTGTAATCTTTTATTGATTAGCTCCTTGTTCTGACAAGGTTCATCAGTGGAATGCTATAACCTCCAGCAAGCATGAAGGATGGAGAAAAGGTAATAGCACAGGGGATTGCACCAGAGCAAGACAAGAAACAGACATAACCAAGAAACTGAAAAGTCATTTTTGGAAAGTGCAGGCAAAGATATATTTTAAAATATAAAAATTTAGATTTTCTTTTTGAATGGAAAATAGAAAATATGATGTGCTGGTTTCTCCATGCAGATTGGAATATGCATATTTATACTTAATATTAAAAGCAAAAGCTCTGAGTTGAATTCTAAACCAGAAGGTGTTCTGGTTTGGTTTTGTTCTTTTTTTTTGGGGGGGGGAGGGCACGGGAAGGGAAATTCTAGCTGTCTGGTTTGAAAGGGAATGAGAAGCAAATGAGGCCTGTTAACACCTTTGTGGGAGACAAAGAAAAATGGAAGTGGTGGTCAGTCTAGAGCAGAGGGTTATCCTACTGTAAGCCTGCCATCATTGCAGGAAGGAGTCTCCAGATGTCACGTTGTTGAGCAGCCTGTGACTAACTGTCATGAAATTTCCATCTCCCGAAGCTGGAGGAAAGGGGAATGCCTGTAAAAACCCAAAGCAACAAACCAAAAGGCGTTGTGAAGAACAGGGGATGGCTCACATGTCCTGGAAACAAAAGGTAGCATTGATGTGGGCTTGGGTGTGGGAGGCAGCCCAACAAAGAGCTGCTCATGGAGCCTGTGTCTGCTTTTCCAGGGGGTGCTGGCAACAGAAAGAAAACAAGATCTGGTTTGGTTTAAATTCAAAAAGTCATAGTTTAGTGTGCTGGATTTGGCTGGGATAGAGTTAATTTTCATCATAATAGCTAGTATGGGGCTATGGTTTGTATTTGTGCTGGAAGCTGTTGGCTATTGCTGAGCAGTGCCTACACAGAGTTAAGGCCTTTTCTGCCTCTCACCCCATCAGCGAGCAGGCTGGGTGTGCACAAAAGGCTGGGATGGGACACAGCCGGGACAGCTGACCCTAGCTCACCAGAGGGATATCCTCGACCATGTGGTGTCATGCTCAGCATATACAGCTGGGGGAAGAAGGAAAGGGGGGACATTTGGAGTGATGGTGTTTCTCATTCCGAGTCACCATTATGTGTGATGGAGCCCTGCTGTCCTGGAGATGGCTGAACCTGCCCACCCATGGGAAGTGGTGAATGAATTCCTTGTTTTGCTTTGCTTGTCTCTACCTCAGCCCATGAGTTTCCTTGATTTTACTCTTCCAATTGTCTGTGTCTCCCATCCCACCAGGGAAGAGTGAGTGAGTGAGAAGCTGTGTGGGACTGAGCCGCTGTGTGGGACTGAGCCACCGGCTGGGGTTAAACCACAACATTCAGTAATGTGTTATATTAACCAGGAAAATTAGGGAGGGAGAGGGATACCTAGGTGAAGCATCACTTCCCTTTTCAATTACAGATTGCTCTGAAAGACATGGTAATGTGAGAGTACATTGCTAGTGAAAGCTGGTTTTGAGCCTCTTTTGTGCTATGTTTGTCAAATATGAAAACTTCCTAACACTGGTACTTAAAATGGGTGTAAAGAGTACTGTCAAGAAAACACATTTCATGCATGTGCAAGGTAGTCTTCAGGCAAATGTATCAATGCTCTTTTCTCTGTAAGAAATCTTCGTGCTGTAGGAAGGCAGTGATACTGTGAAAATCAAAAACAGGAGGCAGACACAAAAATAAAACCAGTCTGCACCTCCATCCATAGGTGCATATAGCTATGCACAGTTACGTATCTCCATATCCACAAATATTTTGCCACAGAATCATAGAACAACCTCCCTGCAATGAGATGGGACACGTTCAACTAGATCAGTTTGTTCAGAACCACATCACGCCTGACCTTGAATGTTGCCAGGGGTGGGCTATGTCCCAGCATTCTACAAACATGAATCAGTTAAGCTTCTCAGAGACAGGAAGGTATTATTCCTGTTTATAGACTAGAAGGCTGAAGCCTCAAGGTGAGGAAGTTCCAACACAAAACCTAGGAAGAGGTGGAATTTACTTTATTTTTTTAAGTCCAAGGTGGTTTTTTTTATTTTAGATTTACAATACTATCTTTTCTTCCTAGCGTTTGACTTGATTTCAAAATTTCTATGACAGAGGAAAAGAATGGGATAGAATAGTGTTCCAAATAAAAGGAGAGAATTATTGTTTCCTTTTAAGCTGAGAGAGACAAAACCTTATCCCCATCTTAGCTTATATCAGAGCAGTAATTTAAAAATGAAGGTCAGATTCCTCAGAAAGCAATGTATTTTTGCTTTCTGACTGCCATCTGGGTCTGCAAGCTGTACCACAGGAAGAGGAGAATAAGCATTTGAGAAAACCTCTGAATGAATTGCACTCAGATCACAATAATTAAATCCCCTTCTTGGATCTTAAGGGCTGGAACCAGAAAAACAATGGTCCAAAAGACCCAGTTCAGCATGACTGCATTTTGGTATCAGCAGATCAAGGCGCCACATAAATCAACACCCCTTTAAAAGGAATAAAGAGGGCAAAGCTGGTTTGGAGGGGCAGTAATCCCTTTTACAGAGTGGTGCAAGGGGCAGATTAATCCGTCCCACCTCAGGACATGGCCTGGGGCATTCTTCAACCTGGGATGCTGTCTCTTGTCCCTGAGGAACACACCCTCACTTCCTACAAGCAACACTAGGAAGCAGTGGAGGTGATGGAGGAGGGCACTGTGACACCTTGGCATACCGAGAGGATGCTCAGCAGGGAATAGGGTATCTTCTGTGTTAGCCTTTTCCAGTATTTCATCCAGTGACTGTATTTCGTATACAGGACCCACCCTAATGCTGGGTACTGGGCTCTGCTGCAGATTCTCAGCTAGATTTACTCATAAATGACTTGCACTGACTCCAGAGAAAACACGGTCACCCAGTGGTTGCCCTTTGTCTATAATCAGTTTGCTTTCATCTATGTTTTGGCACCAGCTGCGCCAGGAAGATGCACATAATTATAGTTTGCTTCTAAGTTATTTAACCAGAAATTCAAATTTTAAGTCCCCAAAATTAGACATTGGTTATAACTAAGAAAAAAAGCCACATATCCCTTTAAGGAACCATTGTTAAGCAGAATACTCCTGAATAAGTCAAACCTATCACAAGAAAAACACCTCAATATCCGAAAAAAATACAAATACAAAAGAACTTCAGTTGTTATCTGGGTAGGAAAATAAGTTCAGCTCTTTTTTTTTTCTCATTTGTTTTTCCAGTTCTTATTTTTATTGTGTGCGTTGTTTATACATTGTGCTCTAGAAATATTTTTTTACATAAATGTTTGTATTGAGGGAGGGAGGAAAGGATGGGAAAAAACCCCAGCAAATAAATCCAGACTATGTGAGGCTTTCAGTCTTTACATATGCTGCAGAGAAGATACTCAGTGTGGCTTATTACACGCCACACGCATTTGCTGCCTGGAAAAGTAGCTCAGCTTTCCATGCCACCATCAACTCTGTCAAAACTAGAGATATTTGGTATGTCCATCGCTTGTGCAGACACTAGTTCTTAGGGTAGGTGCAGTAAATGCACAGGCAATGCACATTTTTGGGGTGAAGCCCGCTAAATCCCACATGCAGTATCTTGAAAGCAGGGGACTCGCTGATTGTGGGCTGTATGATGGAGCTACACACCGTCAGCAGAGGAGCTGCTCTCTCTGTGTAGTGTGGTGAGGCTGTAGCAAGGCCAGCCAGAGCTTTTCAAGCTGCTTGGTGGGAGACAGAAGGGAGTACGCCGTGCTGCTGCTGCCCTGTGTCTGTCACAGGCAGTGTCACACTCCAGCCTTCCGGCAGAAAAGGGCTCATGAGGTAAAAGCTTTGAGTTAGATACAAAACATGAAGTTATGAGGCTGTGGCATCGTCACTGGTGTGACTCCTGCATGCTGGTTAACCCATAACACATGTGAGTCCATGTATGGTCCCATGTGCATACATCCTGCATAGCTATATATTCATTGCACATGGTGAAAATAACTGCCTTCTGCGGTGCTTCAGGTTACTTGGTTTAAGGTACCCAGCTGTGGCCATACACAGAGCACTGAGCAGGGAGTGATAAAACCTGACCCCAGAACCACCACAAGCAGTGGCACCTACTTACCCAGGGCAGCAGGGGCATCCATCCTCCAGCAGTCCTCTCCTTTCCTCTCTCCCTGTGTGCTGAGGTATCTCCTGAGTGACCCCCACAGCGTGATACCCACCAATGGGAGCCACAGAGAAGCTGCAGCACAAGCCGTTCCTATTGGATGATCCTTCACCCTGAACCTCTCTCCACATCCCTTGCAAGGAGCAAGCGCCCCTGTCTCACTCCCTGGGAGGGGCATGGAGGCTCCTCTGACCCTTGCCAGTTGCAAGGGGGATGCTCAGCTCCTCCTTCTGTGCCTTGGAACGCTGCCTCTAACCCAAAAAGGCTCCCCCCCAGGCATGCTCCTTTTTTCCTCCCCTGTGCTCAACTTTAAATATATATTGCTACAGCATGTGCAGCTTCCAATAGGGGCAGATAAGCAGAATGCAAAAGGCTCTCTTTTTTTCTGGAAAGGTTGAAAACTAATGCAAATGAAATATACTGTGGATTTTGATATGTGCAGCTTGACTCTTATCAGCCCAATTGTACACCAGGGAAAGAAGTGGCAGGATTGTTCTCTTTGCCCTACATGGAGTTTATCAAGAAAAGCTGTGAAACTCTTTGTGTTACAGTCATATGTAACTGGGGCCCTTGCATTTCCAGAAGTAAAGCAGGCTCTCTGGCCAAATCAAAGAAAGTGGAGAATTGCCAAAGAAAACATTTTTGTCCAGCTTAGCTTATCTGATGTTACCAGCATCTAGTGATACTTTATCGTAGCAAGTTATTTCCTCTTAAACATGGAAGCAGGAGCAAGTATGGATAAACAATGCATGCAACCAAACCCTGAGCATTTAACTATTTTAGCTTTCAGTGGTGGGAAGCAGGGGCGGAGGGGAAGAGATAAAATTAGGCACTCCTCAAAGAGCCCAACTACTGCTTTCTGTGCTGGAATTGCCTCAATGAGAGAAGAAAGCCTGAAGCACAGAGCAAGTGCCTGTTTGAGAGCCCAGGTCTGTCACAAAAGATAGGTGCTGTGTGGGGTTGGGATAGTGACTTGGGAAGGCAAACCTCAGATCTCATGGCTTGGAAAATGCACAGGAGGAAGCAAACATCTCACCTAACTTTAGACATGTCTGGAGCAGATGTTTGTGTCTTACCCACTCACCCCAGGCTTTCCCCATGGCAAACAGAGGGATGTAGATACCCAGGGGCATGGTTCATCTGAGCTATTTCGGGTGTCTGCTTTGGGTTTAAATGATTCATGCCCTGAATACGTACTCATCAGTAAAAAGAGATTACTCCACAGTGAATGTCTGTGTTAAGAACACCGATATTCCATCAAAAGAGCCTACAGGTCAGCACAAGACTTCCTCATGGCAGTTGCCATCAGCCATTGTCTTTGGCCGCTGGAAGCTGCACGGCTTTGCCCACCCAAGTTGCAAAGAGAGGAACTGTAGAGTCATCTCATTCCCTGCCAGCAATCCTTGGATATCATTCAAAATTACCTGTGGCTTTTTGGGTGTAGTTTAGTTGGAATTAAGAATTAGCAAAAGAAGCATGTGTGAACTCTATGTATATGTAAAGGTAGAAAAGCAACATTAGAGAAGACTGTATTTTGGTAGTGTACGAGTAAGTCTAAGAGAACATTATAGAGAATATATGTATTTAAGCATTTATATGTTTTCTAATAGACACTTAAGAGCCACAGTTTAAATTTGTGATGCTGAAAGTCTTGATTTAGAATGAGATCAGTCACCACTGAATCTCTGGCAGGAGCTTGTGCTTTGCATTTCGTTGCATTGTCACACAGTGGTATTGAGCTGTATCTTATCAGGCTTCCTGAACTAGGCCTAGGTCAGAAAAGCTCTCGAGTGTGTGTTACATCAGGCATGCAAAAAGGCCTTTGTATGTCTGTGATTTGAGAAGGGCTACTTTTTGTTCTTCCGTGGTATAGAGCTGTACATCCAGATTCATGAGTAGGATCCAGATCCTAATCAAGATTGAGGTCATCAATGTCTTTGTGTCATTAAACCTCAGTCAAGTCCTGGATATTTTCCTCTAGACAATCCTCAAAATGTATCAGTAAAAGGAAATCAAATTTATCATTAAAAGGAAACCAAGCAAATCACTAAGCTAGATGCAGTCTAATGAGATTTGAGTCTACAATACTCTTCTTTCATCAAGAAATGGAGAGTAGGGTGACATCTGCAGAAATTACCTATAATCCTAAATTTCTTAAAATTCATTCAAAAATAAACCCAGCAACATAAAAGACTAGTCCAAGCAATGTCTGGTTCTCTTTTGGGGAATTTTTTTAACTAATTTGTAGAAATTAAGTTAGAATAAGCGCCTTCAGTATGGAAGGTTCCAAATCTCATAGGAGTTTGTACATAGGCTCTGATTGGACTCATTCTGAATAGGGCAAGGTAGGATAAACAGTACATGGATATCCAACTGCATAATAATTTTCCTAGCGTGCTTGCAGGCATGTCCATGTAACATCTAAAACTGAGTCTAGTAAACACCAACAATTCTGTGGGTATGAGCAGAAAGAGAAATAGAACTAAATCAAACAAGCAAACAGAGAGACTGCATCATACAAGAGAAGCTATTCACCATTTCTGTGGGGTACAGCAGTTGCAGTCACACTGAAACAGCTCATCCCCACCTACCATGCTCCACCTGCCGGATACAGTGTCCTGAGTGGGAGAACATCAGTTCAGAGCACATGGAGAGCTAGGAGAGGGGCATGGAGAATCTTCTGCTTTAAGTGTATTTTGACTTTGGCACAGTCGACATCAATAGGTTGGTTTATGGTTCCAGTGGTAATATCTGCAGGAGGTCTCAGGACCAGGGTACCTAGGCTTGGTCAGACAGCACTGCTATGCCCAGCAGCTTGACTGCTCTCTTCCATTGGCCTAATGGTGACACAAGCAGCAATACCAGAAACCCCAAATTGGGGCAGTCTGCTTTTGTTTCTTTGTGGGAAGTGTACAGTGGACTGCAATCAGAATCAAAGGATTTACAGTGAGGAAAATATAAAAGCCCAAGGGATGCTGACTGGTTTGGAAGACTTCAAGTTTGTTTACATCCAATCCTTCTTCCTTTTGCCTCATTATCTGGGACTTTGGATGTACTGTAGCATGGAAACATCTTAAAATGGAAAAGTTAGGACACTCATGGAAGGATATACACTGAAGGAGGTTCCAGCGCCAAATGAAGATCTTACAGCCAGCACTAGTAGCATGCTCAGAGTTACTTCATGTGTGGGCTCCAGACTTACGCAGCCTATCTTGACTCAAAGACCTTATAGCTCCCTGCAATTATAAATGGCACTGACTGAACTTTTCAGCAGCCCTGTTTATATTTACACATTCTTGTCTGGTTAAAAATATTTTTCTTGTTTGTTTTTTGTGGGTCCTTTGTGTGACTGCAGCATACGTGAAAAAAAGAAAAAGCTGAAATGTCAACTGTATCAAGAGGAGGCAACGGTGACTGTCTGGGATTACTCTAAGGATTTTCTTTCCTACAAAAGAAGAATGATAAATTTATATCTGCTTTTATATACACAGGAACTTCTTAAGACTTCCAGGAATTCTCTACTGTTTCTTCTTAATTTTTTTATTTCTTGCTTTAAAGTTTATTTGCTTTCCAAAATAAAAAAAACACCAGTGTGACAGAAATGTGTATTTCTCCCATTATAAAAACATGTTCTCCCATACTTAAAAAAATGTCTTAAAGAGATGAATGAGTTCTGCTAAATCTGTGTTTATTAGTGGCACCAGCAAAATTGAGATAACTTCTTCAAATATTGAGGTTTCTTCTGACAGTCTTTCCATTGTTGTTCCACCAAAGGCAATAGAAATAATCTGGCTCAGAGCAAACTAACTGAGACTTTTCTGACATCTCTACAATGCAAGTGAAGAAACATTTTTCATCTCTTTGTTGAAAAACCTATATATTGCCACAAATCTTTCTGCTTCTGTCTTTTTACAAGGAAAACTATTTCCATCTTTGCTTAATTCTTTCTTAAACTTGTTTTACTGTGTTCTCTTCCCTATTCCCCTTATCTGTCTGCAATATGCAAAAAGTACTTTCACCTTCTGCCTCTATTTTACTTGCTCTATTCTCACAACGGGTCTCTGGTGACTCAGGGGAAAAGAAGGAGTCTGTCATCTGTTGCACAGAAGACATGCGTAGCCCAGCATACTCTTTACTGTTTTTCGTAGCAGCTTGACAAAATTGAGTCATTGCATTCTATAAGCCACTGAAAGCTGCAAACCTGTGAAACTTAAATTGTTACTGAATTACTTTTCGAACTATCAAGATCTTTCTGAATTCCAGTCCTAGACATCAAAGTGCTTGCTACCCTTCCCAATATAATGATCTACGAAATGAGGACTACTAAGTACTGAGCATACTCTTTAATGCACTATTGAAGTTATTAATGAAAATATTGAATAATGAAGGACTTAGGCCCTTGTGCATTTCACACATCCTTCTATTCTGATCACAGATCACTCATAACAACTTTCTGAATACAGTTTTCCAACCATTTTATTTCCCTTGATTCACCCTATACATGTAACATGCGTGAAGACACCATGCGAGCTGATTGCAAGACCTTGCAAAATCGAGCAGATATTGCACCTCCCTATTTACGTCAGGTGTACAATGATTTACAATGAGGATGAAGAAGCAAAGTAAGTACCAATGCCAGTAGGCATCCGTTCATCTGTACCTCCTCAGAGCTAATCTTGTTTGTCAAAGCACACGGTGTGTAATCATTTAGTGTCTACCAAAAACCTAAATTCCTAATGGCTAGGTGTTATTTGATTATATTTGGCTTTCAAATTGCAGCATCTGGTAGGAAGATTTAGAGGGTACACCATGGGGGAAGACCTTCAATGTCCTACAGTATCTGCATCCCTCTGCTCCAGTACAATCAGTGGCTAAACTCTTGCTGACTTTGGTGAAAGTGGAGTTGGATAGCGTGGATCGACAACAAACTCAGCATGAGCCGGCAGGTGCACACGCAGCCCAGCAAGCCAACCGTATCCTGGGCTGCATC
Organism: Nestor notabilis; assembly: GCF_000696875.1. NCBI lineage: Eukaryota > Metazoa > Chordata > Aves > Psittaciformes > Psittacidae > Nestor > Nestor notabilis. Next base: position 15,703 of record NW_009937715.1, read on the forward strand.
AAAATAAGCATGGCCAGCAGGTCAAGGGAGGTGATTCTCCCTGTCTACTCTGCTCTCGTGAGACCCCGCCTGCAGTCCTGCTTTCAGCTCTGGGGCCTCAAACACAAGAAGGACATGGACCTGCTTGAGTGAGTCCAGAGGAGGCCACAAAGATGATCAGAGGGCTGGAACATCTCTCCTATGAAGACAGGCTGAGGCAGTTGGGCTTGTTCAGTCTGAAGAAGAAAAGGCTCTGAGGAGATCTTAGAGCAGCCTTCCAATACCTAAAGAAATGTAGAGAGGGACCTTTTACAAGGGCATGTAGTGATAGGCCAAGGGAGAACAGCTTTAAACTGAGAGGGGGTAGATTTAGATTAGACATTAGGAAGAAATTATCCACTATGAGGGGGTGAGACACTGAAATGGGTTGCCCAGAGAAGTTGTGGATGTCCCCTCCCTGGAATTATTCAAGGCCAAGCTGGATGGGGCTTTGAGCAAGATGGTTTAGTGGAAGGTGTCCCTGTCTGCGGCAGGGCTTTAGAACTAAATGGTCTTTAAGGTCTCTTCTGACCCAAACCATTCTAGGATTCTATGATTCTGTGTCTCAGTATGTTTGAAAGCTGTTTTGTATTTGATCTGCTCAGTTAATTGGCTTAACAATACATACATTAAGAACCTACTGGACAGCTTTTCCATCTCACATACTGGTCTGCTGGTCAGCTGGTGGGTGTGAATTCCTGCACCAGCCCCACAAGGGGTTGCAGCAGATGTGGGAAATGATGAGATCCCTGAAGGCAACCCCTGCACCAGACCCCAGCCCACCCCATCCATCCTGCCCACTGGCTGTTCTCACTGGGGTTCCTGGGGCTTCAGGGCTGATCCTGGAAGGAGCACTGGAAGATACAGAGGTCTCTCTTCCCAAGTCAAGGTTAGCTTTTAGAGTAGAAAGGTTTAAAAAGGAAAAGAGTGTGTCTGCTTGTCCTTAAACCACCCTTTCCAACCGCAACTTCATGGTTTACTGCCCCCTCCAAACCATGCCTGTCATGGCTAACATCTCAGCAGGCAATACGCAGGGGCACTGTGACAAGTCACAGGCAGTGTAATATGTATTTTGTACCCCTGAGAAGGGACATAGCCTGCTCGTGTGCATCGGAGTTGGCAGAATTACAGTGTTTCCACAGGCCTATTTCTGATTTTAATGGCACTAATGGTAGTACTAAATATTCCCTTTGGTAGCAAGCGAGCATAGCCCATTCATTTGACTTAACAAAAGTAAAATAAACATAACATTTTCCTTCTGAAAATAAATGGAAATAATATATTTTTAAATGAACCTAAAATAGATATTTAAGTCATAATAAAGGCCTTTCCTTTTTGTTATTTCAAACCATAATAATTTGTATTCATTTTGGCTCCTTCAACAGCAGCTAGTGGTGATGAAGTAACTGAGAAAGAGCATAAATCACTGAATCAGAGCTTAGTAAGCCATGAAATATCATGACCTATATATTCCTATTAGGTGGCTTGCTACACTTGTATGGTTCCAAGTTGAGAAGAATGTGTGTTTCTTTAGGAACGTATATCTGGGTGGTTGGAAGAAAAACATATAGAGGATAATGATAAAAAAGCATGCGACTGAACATGGAAAGACAAGGCTGTGTGTTACTGCCGTGGTGCTTTTTCTCAAAATCCATCTGTTTATCATAAATTTTCATGTCTGTGCAAGCATATTAAGAGATATTCAGTGATGTGGTAGTTACTGGAATCACTACAAAAACAACAAACCTGGGGAGAAAGCCACTTTTTCAGCATTTTATTTACTATATAGGACAAGCAATAAAACACCCTTGCAAAATACTGAAACTTCACGGTAACACTGAGCAAGCACTCAGTGAGAAAAACCCAGTTCTGCAGCAGGTTTCAATTATATCTACAGTGGATTTCAAGGCAGTTACATCAGCCCTTATATGCTGGGCAAATCAAGAGGTTGATAGCATGGATGAATTGTGCAAATAGGCAGCCTGTGGTTCTTGTCTCAGTTATTTTACCTCAGTTTTCTTCTGCTACCACACAGGTTTCTCAAGAAGCAGTCACTGTTTTCAAAATAGCCCCCTAATGAACTGTAGGCAGAAGTTTGCCTGTTCAGAGATCAGGCTGATGGTGAAATTGCCTTTCCTGAGAAGCCAAGAGTCTATGAACATGTTGGCTGTACACTTGGGTTGTCCATTCAGATTTGTTTTAAATTCTTACCTTAGACAGTTAAGAATTCCTTATTCCATTATCAAATGGGGGGGGTATGGGGGTGGGAAGCAAGCAATACAAACATTTTCCCAGTTGGATCATTAAGCAGCAGACTGTGATGTTTGGAGAATACATTTTAAATGGGAGCAGAGTGAGATTTCCCGAATGATTAAATGATTTGTTATTTGGTGATGTTTTAAAAGCAAACTGAGTGTTGGAAAAACCAGCTGTAGGCTAACTATGGCCTCCATAAGCTTTTTTAAAAATGCCAGTAGAGGGTCCTGCCAGGTCTTTAGGAATACAGTTTCAAAATCAGCAAGCCAAACATCATAGTCAGTTGCTTGTCTAGACATAGTCCTCCCACCTCCTTTCCAGCCTTCATCTCCATGGCCATTCCTGAAATACCTTGGCAGCGGCTTCCTGTACATCCTTGCAGACAAGTGAGGAATCCCCTTGTAACGGTTCAAACATCCCAGCGATTTATTTCTTTCCGACATTTGATTTGGGGACGAAGTTTCCTCAGAAGCAAGAGGAGGAAGCGTAGGTCCGAAATGATGTACTGCTGACAGGAAAAGGTGGATGCAGTGCAGGAGATATCCTACATAGATCAAGGGGGCTGGTGTGCCTGTGGCTGTGGTGATGCCTGTGAAGAAGGTGAGCTTGCCAAGCTGGCCAAAGAGGGAATCATTGTTGTCTCCACCAGTGCTCCCACATACAGTAATGGGGCCTCACATGCGTGTGAGAATCACAAAATGCCTGCTAGAAGGTACAAGCAGCCACAGGAGGACTCTTTGGCTGTACCCCCCTCTGCTGGCCTTCCCCCTCTGCTCTCAGCAAACTTGGACGTGAGGAGAAGACTGGCCACAGGAGTGTCTGGCTACAGCCATGGGCCACATGCGCTCTGGGGTTTACACTGTCAGATCCCAGATGTAGGGAAGGGGTGGGTGGGAGGGGGGCTGGTTCCCCAAAGGGTCCCAGAGCTGGTGGACAGCATGGTCTCTGCACAGGCACTGGCAGGGCAAAGGGCTGGTGGAAGTACAGGGCTCTCAGTGGTCAAGGAGACTTTGGAAAGAGGCTTTCTGGGAGCTGGGGTGGAGGGCTGGCAGTACTGCAGAAGAGGGATAGGGATGCTCTAAGCCACAGAGCCATCAAAGGGGATGGCTCTGGAAGGGCTTCACTTGAGATTGAGGACTGCAAAGATCTGGTGAAAAGCAGGACAAACTCCCATCCTGTCATTGCATGGCTGGCCAAGACTTAAGAAGAAATTCAGTGCAATTTCCTCTCCAAAGAAAGATGTTGTTTTGAAGTAGGCCTGTACATTTCACGGATGTGCCAATATACTGGCTGACACAGCTCCTACTCCAAAAGAAGATATTATTTCTTCTTGATAGGAGGTCAAATAAAAAGGGAATGGACTGAAACCACATTCCAGTGTATTTGTTATTTCCAGGCTCCTAATTGAGAAAAACAGAGTTACACAATACTTTTTAGCCGTTTCATCCATGATTGTTCTCTGAGGGATCAAACATTACAAGAGACACTCATGTGGACAGCCTGGGCAAATATCTCCTTAGAAATTCCAGCAGGATGAAGAGCAAGATTTTCTGGAAATCGCTCGGTACAAAACACTGTCCAAATTCCAATTGAACAAAAAAGCACATCCACAAATGAAACACATGGACAGCTTTAAGGCTTCAATGGCGAGTCTTGTTCAGCTCTTCTGCTGTCAGATGGGAAGACTCCCACACTCTTAAAAAAGCTATAAGCACCAACACCTCTTGCCCTGCAACCCGCTGCCCCGCAACCCCCCAACAGGATCTTGTGGTTTTAGCTTCTCACTCTTGGAGTCTTCAGAGCGAGATGTTACGGCAATAACATCTATTCTGCTCAAGAGAAAAGGACTGGGAGTCAGAGCTCTGGACATCTGATTGCCTGAACACTTCACATTTAGCTGTTTTGGACTGCTCTGCACAGATCTCTGCGGCATGAGCCTGACCTAGAAGAGCCTTAAGCAGCGCCAATGTGACATGAACCCTTCAGTGCTGCCTGGCCTTGGTCCGTGGCCCTTGTGAGTTTAGTTGTGAAGAACTATCCTCCAAGTCCTGCTTCTCTGGAAGAGTTGAGCATTCGCAGTCTCCACAGCAATTGTTTTTGTGGCATATTCATGGCACAATCCTCTTAAATTCCTTTAAATGCTTTCATCTGGCTTAAAGAGTGAGGTTTGTCATGTGCCTGGATGATATTGTGTTAATAGACTTATTTTCTCTTTTTTCTGCAGTTCAGCACCCTGTTTAAACACAGTATTAGAGTTTTGGAAATCCAAGATAGTTCACTGCTCTGTGTTGTAATATTGGCAAGACAGTGCTTTGCCTGTGATGCCTGTGTCTGAAGGGCTGGGTGGCTAATTTCATGATTATTTGCTGTACAAGGCACAGGAAGAGAGGCACATGCAGGGATATGTCAGCAGAAAACACCTTCAGACCTGGTGACAATGCTGCAATGGCAGAGGAATTTATGAACTGAAGCTGTTTCATGCCTCCAGAAAAGTGGGACCTGCAACACATATTTTTGCTGAAACTAGCACCATAAAATTTGACATTGTGGGACTATCCCTCTACATAATGTTAGAAAAATAATTACAGATTAGAAAGACCAGTCAGGCTCTCCTTCTGCCCATCTTCCAGGCTGACACAGGGTATTGTTCTGCTCTCAACTTCTTCAGCTGTGGGGTTGCTGTGTCAGCATCCCACCACCTGCAGGACTATGTGAGGAGTTTCACCTGACCCCTCCAGCTCCAGGTGTCAGACTCCATTTCAGAGATGCAGTTGTATCTTCTTATCAGACAGGAAACATGAAAAGTCACTGCTTTTCTTCTTGAGGATTTCTAGTGTCTGAACAGCACTAGCTCCTCCCACTGCTGCCATTTAACCATGCTGCAAATGATGATGATGATCTTGCCCCAGAAGTCATGCTGGTGAGCCCTGCCACAGGGAGTCACAGGGAGTGACTCTTCTTAGCCACCCTCTCAGTCAGCCCAGTCTAATCATGAAATGCCTCAACTGGACCTGTTGTTGCAGAATCACTTCACAAAGGAGGGGAGCTACACCCCAATTCTTGGACAAGCATGTCTGAGGGACACCAGTGCCTGGCTCGTATTTCTGCTACTGCAGCACCTCAAAATCTTGTATCTGAGTAAGTCACTTGTATCCGCACTGTGTCCAGATGCCCCAAGGCTTTGCTGCCTTCCAAGATCTCATTGTTCTCCACAGTTCCCAAAGAGGGGAAGTGGTGAGGGAGGTGCTGATCAATTCTCCTTGGGATCCAGTGATAGGTTCCAAGCTGCATCAGAGGAGGTTCAGACTGGATATTAGGAAGCATTTCTTTACCGGGGTGGAGGGGGTGGTCAAACTCTGGAACAGGCTTCTTAGAGAGGTGGTTGATGTCCCAAGTCTGTCAGTGTTTAAAAGAATGCCCTTAATATCGTGCTTTAACTTAGGTCAGCTCTGAAGTGGTCAGGTCAGATTGTTGGAGGTCCCTTGCAACTAAAATTATTCTATTCTCCTCTAATTTCTTTCGGGCTCATACCTCTTGGATTTTGCCTTGTGTTAACTTCCAGGTTATAAGGATGAATGCCATTTTTGATCTCACAATCTGATCCTCTTCCACAGATTTCATGGCAGTAAAAGGGGACATCTTCTCTTTCAGTCTGCATCTGTCTTGCTGGCAGTACAGGGTGTGACATTTATACTCTTTATTTCTCTTCAAAGTAAATAAATAGGTGGCCTCTCACTGGTCACCATTCTCCAGCTCAGATTGGACCACATTCACTCTGCAAGGACCACACGATTTAGATGGAAGTAGACATGGTTTGAATTGGCTTGTTGTACTTTTTGCTTGTGGTTTCAGATGTATAGCCCTGTACCAAAGAGCTCTAAAGAGAAATCTGCCTCTCTGAGTAAACCTGCAGCAGCCCAACTCTGCATGTATCCAGCAGTTTGGCTCTTAATGACGAGACACGTTTACAAATGAAGGATAATTGCTCATTCAGCACACAGTCATTTTGCAGCTAACACACTCCTGCATGCTTGAGGAACTACAGCAAAGTACAGTAAGTGGAGGAGTCAAACAAGGGGAAGAAAAATCTGAAATGCTATAATTAAAGAAGCCAAAGAAAACAGAGTTCTGGAACAGCAGTTATTTAAAGACAAAAGCCCTTATACACACAAAAAATGAAGTACATATTAGCCTGATTTCCAAATGCAGTGTGACCTGTGCAGCCATAGTGCCTGTCTCTGTCTTTAACCTTTTAAATAAATTTTGATACACACACCCCGCTGCCAATTTTGGGTAAGCAAGACTGCAGGTAACAGTTTTGAAGATAGCACAGGCTTACAAAATCAGCAGCCACGTAGCGGAGAAACATTCCAATAACAGCTGTTGTGAAAGGGAAATTAGAGAGAGCTCCATCCTTACTAGCCCCATGCTGCAGCAGCCAGGATGTGCATAGTGTCAGCTGGGAGGGTGACATGAGCAGGTACAGGTGACATAGGAAGGAACTGGGAAGAGGATGGGAGTCTTGGGAAAGACACAGTGATATTCCTTTGGCTATTTTAATTTTAGAGTTATAGTTCTCTTCTCTCTTCTTGGGCTGTGTGTTTTTCTTTTTTGGAAATAATGCCAAATGAATTCAATTGTATGTGGGATAGGTAATAAGCATAGCCACAAAAATAAAACAAAATCAAAGAAAAGCAAGCACAGAGGATGGGACAGTGGCTGGGGTTAGTGCAGTGGGATTCAGAAGGTCACCAAACAAGGAAAAAAAAAGAAACCCAACACAAGAAACCAGACTTTGTTGGTTCTCCTGCTCCCAGAACCAGCTTGGGTTCTTTCTGGGACTTTTTTCCTCTCTTGTTACTTTCCAGGGTGGCTAAATTTCTCAGTAACTCCTAAAATTCAAAAGCAAACTGTGGCTGCAGAAGCACGGCTGTCTCAGCAATCACAGAATTGCACATTCTTATTTTCCCTTCCACCACGACCAAGCAGTCCTAAATTGCACAATTTGGGTCACTGCTTGAAGATTTGCACAGTTCAGCCTATGCAAGCCCGGGGCTTTGTGACATGAGGACACCAGTTGCAAAAAAATACCAAAACCAAAATGCCTTGAAGCATCATTATCTTGCATTGCGGGTACTCATGTGCATCCCACAGACCGAGAATAAAAATGTTACCAAACCAGAACGTCACCCCTATGCCCCGGGTGATGGGCAAGTTGGCAGCCTCACAAGAGCCTCACAAGCAACCTCCAGAGATGCGGAGGCAGGACCTACACCTCTTCTGGGTAGCAGGGTTCTACTGTTGCCACAAGCTGTCCTGAACTTACCTACTTTTAAACCCACCATAAAAATTATCCTTAAATGACAGCATTTCCAGGGCAGTGTTTGTAGGAAGCATCCACAAAAATGATAGAGAAGCAATGCATAAAGGAAGAATTAGGTTTGCTCTTCCTCCCGTGTGGGAGCTTCCAGCTACGTACAGCTGAACGTGTGAGAGTTCAGCTTCACTCTGCTTTCTCCAGACGTTCCCAACCCTTATCTTTTAGTAACCCAGTAAAAAGCATGTTCAGCTTTACCTCAGGCTACCTCATTGCATCATCTCAAGCATTTTTATTCCCTCAGGCATAGACCGTCAGAGCAGACCCTGTTTACAGGAATTAGCATCTTAGGTGCTGGAGACTGCATCATGTTGATTGTCTGGTCCCCACATTTCTGCCCCTGCTAATGCTACTGATATTTGTGTTTATGCAGTGCCACTGGTTGAGGGGGGAAGCCTACACTAGGTGTGGACCCATTGATCTGTAGTTACAGCAGCTGGGCTTCCACTCCCCATTTCTCTGTGTCACACAAGGATCGAGTTTGTCTCATCCTAGCCAATAGAAGGAAGTTATTTTTCTCCAAGACATACACTGATTCCTAATTCAGTTTGCCTCAATAAAGGGAAAAGATTGAAAAAGACAATATTATGTATTTCATCTCAGGGCAACTTCATCTTTGTCAACTTCTACTGAGAGCGGGCAGGCCTGTCTGGGAAGCACACCATGTGCCTAAAATGCAGCAGATGAAGTGGGGGTCCATCCTGATCCATTGCTGCTTCAGTAGCTGGTTACACTGTAGATATAGATGTGGCCTCATTTACTGGAACAAGAACCAACACTGTAAATGTTTACTGTGCAATAAAGCCTAATGAGCCCTTCTTTTCTCAGCATTTTCACATTTTCAAGGTGATCAGTAGGCAAAAGGCACTGCTGCCCAGACACCCCTATCTGTCAGATGGTCTCAGATATGCAAAAGCCAGTGATTTCTGCTTCTTTGCAGTGAAAAGAATTATTATTGTTTCTGACTCAGCTCAGAAGATTTTGTCATGTCTGATTTTGCTGGAGGCTCCAGCCCTTCACGCCAAGTTATGGTATGACACTGCAAGAACAGCTAAACAGCCCCAGATGGCCTGGTTGCTTTGTGTTAACCTCCTGGGTTTTTAGCAGCACTGTCACATACCCTGTTACTCTTGGACAGTGTAGAGGTTGCTTTTCTGAGCCAGGTTTGTCAACAGTCTAGGTGGATTCTCCAGGGCTCTGTTCTGGGACCTGGTGCGTTTTGGTTTGGCACATGCTTAAAGTACACTCTGGTTTTGAATAAATCATACCACCGTGCCCTACCATAAAGGAATGTGGATGATACTTTTGTGGTTATCCACAACATCTTTGTGGAGCTTTTGGGAAGAAAAACAAATAGCACCCTTCCAGATATTTTGAAATGCTACCTCCAACTGAGAGGGAGAAAAAGTTTAAAGAGAAATAAAACTGTCATGAGTTGTTTGGACTAATAACCACTGGTAAAAGAATAAGCTAGCTTCTAAAAATATTGTTCAGCTGAAACCTTTTTTTACTGATCCATGCAGTAATGCACACACTATAAAGGAAGGTTAAATATTCAGTGACTTGAATATTTAGCTAGTGAGCTCTAAAATATAGTTTTATCACACATATATTGGCCTGCACAGACAGAAAGACATGGCAAAGTTGGTGCTGAGTGCTGTGGAGAAGCATCCGTCACCATCCATTATCTTTTAATGGTGCTCATTCTCTTGGTAGCAACCCCAGGTGTGGTCTCAGTCAGGATACTGTACCTGCAAAGGCTGAACTAACAGGATCTTCAGATACTTCTCGGTGTGGTACGCTATAACAAATTTGCTCGATTTATTGAAGTGTTAGGCTTGGGATTTACTATTCAAGCCGTCCTTCATTGGGATGCACGAGATACTTGGATGACTTGTTCAAATGAAAAATCTGGTCTCTGTTATGTGCAAGTGCTATGTCATATTAAGCTGAAATAGGAAGACACCGTTCTTTTAGCTCAGTTTGGGTCATTATGACCGTATCCTGCCATTGATCTATATCTGGGTCTCCAAGCTATGCCCATTAAGAGCTCTGAAAAAGTATCAATGGCAGGATATAGCCCTTTGTTCTTTCTTTCACATTACAATCACAAGGAATTAGAGTAGGATCTGGCTCCCAGGGCTCTGGGCTGGCCTGCAGCTGTTAGCTTTATGAGAATGGCTTGCATCCCTCGATGAGAAAAGCCTTTGGAAAAACAGGCCATCATCCACTAGCTTCCAAGCTCTGATATTGCCAAGTAGCAACTACTTTCTCATTATATGAGTATACCAGCCATTGCAGAGCTTTGGTGGTGGTTTGTATTTAATAACACTGTGTTCTTGGGTCCTTTTGGCAACACTTCTGGACCTACCTCCATTTATTATGTTTTGATCCCTCATCAAACAGGCATTTCATTGTTTCATTTCCCCAAATGCTCTTGCACACTGCATTAGCCCTGTACATGCATGCTTGGCCTGGAAAGTAGCTGAAAGGAAGGAGGGGAGAACTCAGAGCATGTCCCTCTTTGAGGGTTTGAAGCTGTCTGGCTGCTAAGGGCTCTGCAGGGTCCTTAAATCCCCAATATCCTTGCCGCAGACCCCATAACCTTGCATCTTCTGTGGTTATGCACTTTGCAAAAGACAGTGGTGGACTGCTTCATCCTGGCAGTGTTCAAGGCCAGTTTGGACAGCGCCTTGAGCAAAGTGGTCTAGCGTGAGGTGTCCTTGCCTATGGCAGGGGGGTTGGAACTAGATGGTTTTTAAGGTCCTTTCCAACCCAAACCGTTCTATGATTCTATGACACACTCTTGGCCATCCCAAGGAAAGCTCTTTCTCTCCAGTGTCAGGCCCAGAGTCTTGCAATGCCAGGACAGTGTAAGGCTAGAAACACTTCAAACCCCAAACATGTGAAATATGTTTGCTACAGCAGATGGCATAGTGTCAGCCCAATAAGCAAGATTTGATCTGCTGTCATAAATGTCTCTGTAGAAGTAAATCTTACCAATAACGAGCCAAACAAAGGCAGCAGCCTTGCAGTGCTCAGAACTGGTTCCACCCACTTCCATTCACAACCCGTTTGATGTTTTGCATTTAATGCCGACCAGAAACCCATCAAAGCTCTTAAAGTACTTGAGTAGGAATACTATTCTGGAATTTAAGCCAAGTAACTCAGACCAATTCATTTGTCTAAACATTTTCCTTGCAGAAGTTTATTTCCATCCAGAGCACTCTTGTGAAAATTATTCAGGCATTGTATCTCTTCTCAAAAAAAACCCCAACAACCCATCTCCTCTATAATTTTGCAGTCTTTGGGGGTAATTTAATGTTGAACACTATTAATAGACCAGGTTAAAAAAAAAAAAAAAAGCGTCCTTTTTAAAACTAGCTCTTGTCTTTAATGAAAGGAATTAAAGTGAAGTCTTTTATTCATACAGGACACATGCAGGAATTCAAGACTCTATGCTTCTGCGTATTATTTTTTACAAGATTCACAGTCAGAAGTCAGTTTTACAATGAGATACTTGCTAGTGAAAGGAGGATGATTTTGGAGATGATTTTATAGACAAATATTTCCTAATCACAGAAAATTTGCATCTTATTTCTGAAACCTCTTTTTTCCTTCTATATATGACATTAACAGATGTGAGGAACAATGCAGAAAAGAAGTATCCAGAGAAAAAGGTCTTTAAGCATAACATGATGTGATGCTCCAAGTGAACTATAGAAGACTATTATTGTACTGCTCTATGGATTTCTAACATGGACTTCGATTCCAGAGGATGTGTGACTGACCAGCCTACCAACTCCCAGTTAGCCAACACCAATGTACTGGTCATGTCCAGCTGTTAATATAGCTATTTTTAAACATTTTGTAGTTCAAACTAACATTAAAAGGAAAAGATCTTGTTGTAACTCCTTAAAAATAAAGTCTGTTTCACTATCAGTCATCACACTTGCATATTATACTCACCTTCACTGTCAGGCTGTATCGTGTTGTCTGTAACGTGCAGGAAGCTGTTCCAAAGCTGTCTAATTTGCTAAGTGCAAGGTCCAAAATCACTGGAAAGGGCAACAAGAAGGACACATCTGGAGCTCAAGTGGGTTCATCACTTGCCCTGTCTCTTGACTCTTGCACATTCGTCTCTGCCAGCCCCATATCTCTGCTTATTGCATATATAGTTCATGGGGTTTCCTTTTGCTCTTTCTTTCCATCAGTTTGGAAGGAAGAACATGCTGTCCCCAAGAGCTGAAGAAAGTGAGTCCTGAGCAGCACAGGCATGTGGATGCAGGTGGGTTGAGAGCTTTACATCTGTAAGACTCAGCAACAGAGCCCTTAGCATGTCCTTCACCTCCTACCCCTTTCAAGCCTTTCCCCTCTGGCTTGTTGAAGAAACCTCTGAGGAGAACAGCAACACTTACTTTGAAATTCAAACACGAAGAGGTACTTGAAGGGTTCGGGAGAGGACATGAGCTTGGTCACTAAGACACCATCACACTGAGCTTCTTTCCTCTGCAAACCTCAAGCAAGTGAAGATGCAAAATTATGTCTCCTGCTGGCTCCAGCTGGCCCTGCGTAGGAGCAGAGCTCTGAATTCAATTTACACAAGGGAGATTTCTTTTACTTGGATAGTGGTTAAACACAATATTTGGGTTTTATGTTTCTGTCCTGCCTGAAGCAACGTCTCCCCTGCGTGTCCCAGGCTGCTGCTGCTCTATGCCGGAGAGGCAAAACACAGGCTTTTGTTTTGGACTACTCCTGCGTCTGGAGGCATTTCATGCCTCATCATAGCTGATGCTGGGACTCAAAGCTCTCCTATGTTGTGCATGCTATTAACCAGCCAGCAATTTTGAAAATATTTTTATTGCTGCTAATTACCCCTCAGGGAGGCTGTAAAACAGTCTTTATAGGAATCTCTGGGCTGCCTGTGCCTGCAGGGAAAAATATGAGCGTGATTAGCCACGTTTGCTAAGCAGAGCATCACAGCGATTGCTCCCATGTGCCTGTGCCCAGCTTATGCCAGGCTGCTTGCGGGATGTTTACAGCTTGTCTTCTCACAGCTATTCCAAACACTGATACTCGCTTGGGAGGGCAAAGAGCCATAATTCATTAAATAGCTTCCTGTTTCAGAAAGGAGCACTTCATCCAGCGTTCTGCCAGTGCACACATCCTGGTTTAAAGCGGCTATACTGCTATGGCTTGATCTAAGGCAGCCGAGGATGGTTGGCAGGGTGCTGTGGGGACAGGCTGCCCATGCAGCACTGAGGCTACAGCCAGATTTACTTCTGGTGTCCATCTCCACCATATTACCCATGGCGTCCATGGGAGCAGTGTGCCAGGGAAGAAGATCCTGTGGCTGTCTGGGCACTGCAGAGTTGTGGCTCTGTCCTGACCTGGGCTGTCCTGCCAGGGCTGCCTTAGGCCAACCTAAGTCTACATGCAGCCAACAGACATCCCCCAACTTGCTCCTTTACCTCTGGCCATGTGGGATTTCCCCCTTTCTTTAGTGCCAGCACCAATATTTCTTACACAACAGCTGGGATGTGGCAGAAGGTGAGTGAAAGTAGGGTGTTCGAATGGCTGGGGACTAGAGAGAGCATTTAGGTGCCTCTGTTGGTCATCATATAGATCCTATACAGAGAGAGAGAGAAAGAGGTTATAGCTTAAGTGCATCACGAAGCTGCACCATGGTATCTTTGAGCCACACACCTGGCCCTAGATCTGCAGAGTAGGTGCTGTCATGTCACCTTGGGGTTTGCATGACACCACGCTGAAGTGTAGCAAAGAGCCACCACTGAGTGTTACTGCAGCAAAGGGAGGTTTATTTGTGTTCAAGAGGAGAGGAATGAAGGAGAGAAGATAGGAATTACATTAAAAAATAATAAAAAAGGAAAGAGATCTAAATAAAGACATAATTTCAATTCCTAATGTACTGAGGAAAGGAATGGCTAAAAGTAAACCTAACGGGAGAAAGTAGCCTGGTCCTGACAGCTGTGCAAATCCATGGAGAGCCTCGAAGGGACAGGGCTGCCCAACATTGTTGAAAAGAAGCTGGTGGGCAGCATAAGGCTGGGGAATATGCCTTATCCATGCCACGGTGCCATCCCTGTCCCTCTGGGTAGGCTGCCCGCCTCCTGGCTGCCCTCTCGAAAGGAGATGCAACCTCCGTTTGATCCCTCCATGCTTCCCCTTGGCCTCTGCACAGACACTGAAGACACAAAATGCTGGTCCCTGCCTCCACCCATGGAAACCTGGATCTGCTTCTGGCCCTGGCCCAGGGGAGTCATGCTGGGCTGGTGGTGTGAATAGCACCTCATTTTGTGGATTTGAACATTGCAGGGAAAATTAAGGATAAAGCATTTTTTTAAGCTTAAAATGACATGCTTCTGCTGAATTTGAGTCACACTGGAGCTATTTTAAAACTCTCTTAGAATGCTTTATTTTATTTTATTTTATTTTATTTTATTTTATTTTATTTTTCAAGAGTAATAAGTGTAGATGGGTCAGATTAAAGGTTGTGGCCCAAACAGTGTTGAGCTTGAGTGGGGGGTCAATAGAAAACAGCATCACAATTTTCCAGTTTGGCTCATCCTGTTTTAGGAGACTTTTGGAAACTATCTTGTACTTGAATGCTCTTTGTGATCCAGGTTTTCCTGCCACAACTTCACTTCTTTTGCAGCTCATCAAAGTCCAGCTTGAATATTTGCTTGACTGTGATAAGCTTGAGTTTTAGAGGAGCAAGACTCAAAAGGTGGAAAATCTGGTAGATCCCTGCCAGACTGAACTATGAAGTAGAGTGAAACGCAGCAACTTTGATTTGAAGTCCTATATACAAAAAGCTTCCTATCCCAGGGGAGCTTGAACCCAACCAGCTTTCTCTCTGAAGAAGCAAAAAATTTCAGCATGAAACCCTTCCTGGAAAGAGTTGCATGCTTGAGCTGCTGTGATCATTTGAAGAAACTTTGTCCGTAACCACAGAAACTGAAAATCAGAATACATTTGCTGAGCCCGAGCTTTATTTCTGTCAAGAAACATCTTCTTTTGCTAGGTGTGGATGCCTGCTCCTTCTCCACCTGTGCCCTGCTTGATGCTGTGAGCACTGATCCACCAGGAAAGAGGTATCCTGCAAGTGCCTGGTGTTGTCCATGCCAGTTAGGAACTGATGCCCACCTGGCTCTTATGTTACTCACTCCTTTTGATGCCTGGTATTTCTTGAGATTGGGGGAAAGCAACCTCTGAGGTGCCAAGCAGTGAGCAGCAGTGTTTCCATGTTACAAAGCTGGACTGCAGGCATTCCTAAAGTGCTCTTGGACATGCAGGTGAGCAGTAAGGTCTCCCATGAGTCCTGACACTATTGCCAGCTAGAAGTGTGTGGGGGCATTGGGTTAGTGGCATGCCTCCACTGAAGCCAGCTGCCAGGAGCCAGGGAAGCAGCACTGAAGGCAGACAAAGCGAGTGCAAACTGAAGGTCTTGCTGAGGTTGGAAGGACACATGCACACATACATCTCAAGCTGCCCACACCAAACACCAAAAGGCACTGGGCCTGCAGAGGTGTAGGGGCTCCAGGGGGCTTTGTGGGCCAGAGACAGAAGAGCTGGGTGTCATTTGTGGAAAACACAGTGTGATGCCCTTGGCATAGTCACTTCAACCCATGTTCCTCCGTGTCCTTCTCCCAGACTAGTACTCTTATAAATAACCCACTCAGAGGGTTGTCTTTCTCTCGACACCCTTCCAGGCCGTAGCTCCGTGACAAGATTTCCCAACACTCAGAGGTAACGCTGGGTGTAAAGCTGCTGAAGGCAGCACGTTCTGCTCTTTGCATGCATTTTTCTGAACTCTGAAGAGCAGTGACAGAAGTGTTAAAAGAAACTCATTTAGATGGTTGCCGGGAGGCAATTGCAGACAAGCCTCACTCATGACGAGTCTCAACTTACTGATTTACTGTTCGAGTGGCACGCACCTTCACATTTCAAAGGCCAGGAAAGTTTTGGCAGCAATGCCAAAATATGAGCAAATAACACAAAAACGAAATATCCACAAGCAGAGGTGGTGTATGGGAGATTCACAGTCTCAGGAGGTGCTCTGGTCTGGGGTCCTGCTTAGCATGGGCCAAAACCCCAGGGTGCCCTCTGGGATAACCTCATTCAGATAAAATGATAGATTGCTACAGTCTTTCCAAGGAGGTTACACACTTGCTAGGAGGCTTTTCCAAAGTGAAATCCCCCTGAATAATCCCCCTGAGGTTTTTGGATCAGGCCTTTCAACATCAGAGGTTAAAGGAGCATGGATGAGATAATTTTCAGCAAGAGCACAGTAAAGGAGTAAACATCTGCATCTCATTTTTCCCTTACATTTCTCCATATAGGAATTGGAAGTCCTGGGCATGAGACCTCCCAGCTCATTATGCTTCATTTCTGGAAGATGGTGAAGACAAGAAAAGTGCCATACTTCGAAGTCGGGTCATGAACCGGTCAGGTACCTCCGCCCTGAGTGGTATCTTTCCCATGTGGTTCCCACCTTGACACTAGCCAGAGGGATGAACCGGTTTACACAGATCTCTGCTTTCCATGTAATGACAAGGTCCAGGCTGGTAGAGCCTTCTCCAGTAAGACCTGAGCTGCTATTTGTGATCATTCTTCCCATCCTCAGAGCTAAAAACATGGCTGGAATCCTGACTTTATGGTAATGGATGGTAAGAAGTCCCTGCATGCAAGGGATGTCGGATTGTAATTTTAAAAGCCTACCAGTGCAGTAATACACAATATAAAAAATACAATTGCTGTCAGTCCAGCACAGGGTAATAAATTCTTTTTAGACATAGTAAATTCTATCTCCAAAAATGTAATTATTTAGATAGCTCACAGCAGCCAGCAAAATCAGCCAAAATTCCCGTTGACTTCAGCGAGGGCAGGATCAGCCCCAGAGGACACTCTGGCTTGCTTTGGCCAAGAGCTTACAGTATTTAACCTTGCGTTTTCCAGTTGACAGAGCCACACGAGCCATCTCTTACCTCATTGTGTCTCAGTGTTCTGAGGCTGCTGTAAGAAAACATCTGCTGAAGAGAGCACAGGAGGAAAAGACAGGACCCTGTGGGCCTGATTTAGGTACTGAGCTCACCCATGTGTTTCAGGTGCCAGCTGAAGCCGTTCTCCAGTAGTAAGTGGCAGCGTGGCATGTACAGTTGGAGGTGGCTTTGCAGGTGTGTCCACACAGACGACCTGCCGGCCACGAAGCAAGGGTGTGTGAAGGGAAGCCATGGGTGTTGGCCCTAATCTGCAGCTGTGGTGCTGGTTGGGCATCACCTTCTCCTGGGCATGGACATATCCCCAGTTCCTAAATAATCTCTTCTGTGATGAAATCCAGGCTGTTTACTGCAGAACGTGAAGTTTTCTGGTTGCTTTGAACTGATCTAAGTGTGGGCTGATGCTAATGGGACCCATCTCATTCTTCCCTTTGCCTCTAGGCCGGTTCCTGCCCTCCCCTGTACTGCAGAGACTGCTCATCTCATTGTGGGTTTGGTAGAGTTTGCCTGACTTCAACATTCAGCTTCACAAGCCCCAGGCCCAGGAGGCTTGTTCTGGGGGGACTTGACCTTCCAGTGGCATTGCAAAAATACAGCCTGTTCGTGAGCAGTCCTTCTGCTCATCCGTGTCACAAGCAAGGATAAAATCCTGATTTTTGCAGCAGAGGGCAAAACATTCTGCAACAGGTGGGATGCCTGGAGCCGCACAACACAAGCGTAAACAGAGGGAAAATGTAATGGCTGTCGTTCAAAGGTGGGATAATAAGCTTTCTGAATGTGGTGGATGCAATCCCTGTGCACCACAGTGATTTAATAATTTACACCTTCAGCAGCCATGCGAACTTACTTGAGCTGGTCACGAAACCGTGTCCTACAAGAGAGCGAACAGCTATAATCTTACCAAAGGTACTAAAATAGCTGGCTACAGAGGGTATCAGCTCTCCCAACCTGTCCTTTGATTTATGTTCACACAAACTGTCCCAGGTGAAGGACTGGGATGCTGCAGACCTGGGTATCACGTACCACACTGAGAGGTGTACCCAGCAGCTCAGGCCAAAACCTGACCTGCTGCAGACCCGAGCTGAGACGGAGCTTTCGCACGGAGCCCAGCTCCCGGGGACACGCAAGGGTCAGGGCTACTGGCAGAGGGTTGACACTGTCCCCAGGTATAACAGGCTTAGTTAAACCAGACTCCCAGACACAAGAAGGACTAAAGGTTTTAGCAGACAGGGGCATCTCGAGACAACGTGAAGCTGCAAAATGCAATTTAGGGACCAAATCTCTGCAGATGCACCCTCCCAACCACACATTCAGCACAGCTGACTGAAACCATGAGCAGGCTGGTTTTGCAGGCTTGGCTCCATGCCTGTGTCCAGCACCTCCACACTGGCACAGCAGCCAGCAGGTCCTGAGGATGCTGCAGCCCCTCTGCACCAAGCCAAGCAGTGCTGGAATAACAAATTAGGGGACAAAGAGAAACAAAAGCAATACTTGAGGGGTTAAACAGGGGAGCAGTCTGGCTCCAGAGCAGCCACCAGACCTTTTTCCTTTCTTCTGGGGCTGTACAGAGACAGCAGCTGAGAGGCATTTCTGTGGGTTCCTGATTCAGGGTCAAGACAGGCAGTTAGAGGAGACAGGATGGTGAAGATATTCAGTTCCCCAGGCACTCCCAGGGTGAAATTCTGGCCATAGAGAAGCCGGCAGGAACTCTGCAATTGCCTTCCACCGAGCCATGATTTCACCCCATAGGTATTAGTTTTTCCTCCCCTCCCAAGATCAGTGTAGATATTAGAAAACCGCAGCTATCAGAGTGCTGCAAATAAATATTCCACACCACAAACCTGGTTTCTTTGACAAGAAGGATAAAACGAACCTAAGAGTACAGGCCAGAGAGCAGCAGGGGTGCAACACAACAAAGTGCGACTAACACAAGGTGGAAGAGACAAAAAAGCAGATTCTGTCCTTAGTAGGAAATAATATTGTGTTCTGCAAAAACAATCAGCTGACACATGGAGCTTACAGCACACTATGAACGTTGTTTTCCTATGGTTATAAACTGTGTCTTTCCGCAGTACACAGCACACAGCCTTCGGCTGCCTTTCTGCCCCAGAAGCACACAAATCAGATGAGATGATTTAGGACGAGCATGACAGACAGAAAGGCCTTTCCTGACAAAAGATAATTTTCTTGCTAAACTAAGTCTAAACTCAAACCAACTGCTCTTTTTATCACCACAGGGTTATAAAAGGAGTGAGATGGCAGTGTGTTGCATGGGACTGGGGAGATGGAGATGCTCCTCTTACTTCTGGGCTTTCTCCAGCCTAGGCCAGAAGATGCACTAGGTTCAGTTTTCACACAGGGAGAAGGAGAACAGTTTAATTGACTAAAACTTCTTATTCCTGTTCCTTACATCCATGTGGTACCACTTCACCTGGTCACTGTGAGTGACCACGTGATGGTGCCACATCCACGACACATGCAGTCATGAAGGCACTTTCCATGGATGATCCTCACAGGCTGCTCCCTTGGGCTTTACCTGAGAATTAACTGGTTTAGGCAGGCTAGTTAGGAGTGTCTGGTGCGGCATAGGAAGCACTGCATAGTTAGCATGGCTGCTCCCTAAAAGCATCTCATCGTAACCTGGATCGCTGCCTGTTTCTGTTGAACATGACAGGAAGAAAAGCTACTGTAGTGAGTATAAATGAAGCTAAACAGGGAAACAAAACTGATGGTCCCATCAAAAACATGGATTTGGAAGGGTGACTTTTTAAAGACGCTTCTTTTAGTGTAGCCCACAGGAAGTCAGCTGTGTTGCATATGGGGGTTTTTTAAAAGGGTTCAGACTTGGAGCCTGCCACATGGCAGAAAAGCCATGCCAATGCAGGGGGACACAGTCCACTGTGGCTGCTGACCCACAGGTATGGAGAGAACTTTGCTCAGTGTTGCATCTGGGGAAAGAAAAACAATTTTTTTCCACAGAAGACAGCTTGCTCCTGATAAAATCTGCTGAAGATTAATGACCTTTTTCAAGACAAAGATACTTACGCATTTACAAGCTGCAGTCAAATATAGCCTTCTTATTTTCAGTGTTTCTTTCATATTTGATGTGCGCAGGGAGATACGCAGCTACCCTGAAGGCTCCTGCCTGACCAGCCCTCAGGACCACGCACACACAAAAGCCCAGCACTGAGCCCATGGCAGAGCTGCAGCTTTTGCACTGACCCTGAAGAAACCAGCTGAGCCAGTCAATGGGATGTGGACAACGTGGAGTCTTGGTCACTGACCTTCTAATCCAGAGGAGAGTTTCTCTACATAGAAACTATTAGGATCTTTGAATTGGTTTGAATCTGCATCTTCCACCCAGGTACTACCAGCTGGGAGCAAGGTGATCTCATGGAAAGCCTCAGTGAGCCTTACTTCTCTCCCACAGTAGAACAGGGAGTTTGAAAAGGAAGAAAAATGGTCTCAGCTTTGATCGAGTGGCATAAATTTCAGTAGCCACCAGCACTGAAGCCAGGGCAGGTGCCTGCCTCCAGCATAGGGAAACAATTTTCCCAGTTGCTTTCAAAAAAGGGGCTGAAGTTCAGCAACCAGCTCTGCTAAAGGGGTGTCCAAAGCTGCCATGAAGACCCTCCAGAAGAGGAGACAAGAACCAGACCAGAAACATTTCCACACCCAGACCTTCTCAAGCCTGTGAGGAAATCTCATGCACACTGGGAACCAGAGGACTGAGTAGAAAGACCAGAGCCAGATGTGCCCAGCTGGACATTAGACAACACCAGCACTTACAGCAGCGAGGATCCTGGCACAGAGAGGTAGGGGAGAGTTTACATGGAGTGTTTTTTCCCCTTGGACCTGCAGATTTCATGAGTTTTGTCTGTGACTGAGGTGCCTCTGGCTCAGAAACTCCTTTGCATGATGTGCATTCCTTTAACCATCACAGTATTTAGCATACTGAGTGGAGCAATAGGTTTCAAACCATTGCTCCACTCAGTGGTTTGGAAATATGCCAATGAAAAATACCCAGAGAAGTAGTTTGAAACTTCAGAGAGATCAGTAGGCTGAGGAACAGGCAGTCTACAAGAGAATTCCTCATGTAAAAGCTGACAAAAGACCCTGTCAATGGAGTCTCCTCTCCTTAGGAGAGGGAGGCTGAAGGAATTACGGAACCTGGGGAGACCTTGTACTGTGTCTCTGGGAAAGACATACTGGAGTGAGCATGAAGACAAGCTACCACCAAACCCATTCTCTCAGAAGACTGAAACTCTCCACACCACATGTCAGCTGAGAGCCCCCACATGAGCAATACCATGGGACTTCCTGGTGACTTAAACTTGTCAGTTCAAATTTATATTTCTGAATGTGTTTTGAAAGAAAAACATGCCAAAAAAGTACTTTGGCTGGGCTCCTCCACCCCAGTGGCCACAGGGATGTGCAGAGCCACCACCTCTCCTGCCCACCCGTGGC
>NW_009937715.1:36871-45689 GCF_000696875.1 Nestor notabilis
GATGTGCAGAGCCAGCACCTCTCCTGCCAGGCCGTGGCTCCATGCCTCTCACACATGCTCCATGCCTCTCACAGGATTCTTGGAAACCCTGTGTCCCCACGGCCAGGAAGCAAGCAGCGCTGGGACATTGTGTAAACCTTCCTGTAAGTCACTGAACGCTTCTTCGAGGTCCCAAAACAGGGAAGGGAGGAGCCTTCCTCAGCTGAACAAGCCTTCATTCATGTTCAGCTGAGAGGCAGCCCTTCCTTAGCCTTCATGGATCCTCCCTTCCACTGATGCTGCTCCAGCAGCCCCCAGGGCTGTCTGTTGCTTTTGGGTTACACCATGAAGCTCCCATCAAACAGGAGCCCTTGCTTACCAACTGCCAAAAGCAACAGATTTTGATTTCAGTTTGGTGCCTTGTCCCCAGACCTGTTTCCATTCATAACATCTCCTGCCCCACGCCTCTGCTGGGAGAGATGCTCAGGAAGGCAATGATGTTAGTGCCAGTGGCAGGTCCGAAATATGACGTAGTTTTGACACAGGTCAGAAGGCTGAT
Source organism: Nestor notabilis (assembly GCF_000696875.1). NCBI lineage: Eukaryota > Metazoa > Chordata > Aves > Psittaciformes > Psittacidae > Nestor > Nestor notabilis. The sequence continues at coordinate 37,410 of NW_009937715.1, forward strand.
CAATAGGAAACTCAGAGCCCATCAGACAAGGACAGTTCTCCAGCTCAGCTCCAAGGACGGTGGTAGTGCCAACAAGCTCTGTGGCTCCCCCATCTAGCTTCTCCTGTATGCTGGTAGACAAACCCTTATGGAAAATAGTTTCAAATAGATTCTTATAGATATTAATCTCTGGCTGTTGGTAGGTTTGCACTATAGGTCATTTCAGCTAACCAGGTATGTGCGTCACATCTCCACAGGAAAGCAGCAGGAAGACACCAGTTACAGAAGACCGGTCTCAACACAACCTTCCCCCAAAGGGTGGCTATTTTTTTCTCATGCATCACTGGGACCCCAAAATCTTGCATTTTATCAGGTCCAATATGGTATGTAGGGGGCTTGTTTTACAATATGCTGCTCTAGTCTTTTACAGATCCACTGGCAGAGCTTCTGGCAAGCAGAGCTGATTTCTTGCACATGAAGTGGACAACTATTACCTGTCTGCTGCCCTCCACAGAAACTTCCTTGACAGGGATCTCACAGTGGTTAATTTGGTGAAGGACAGATGACTGCTGCTCCCAGAGGAGCTGCAGCCAGCCTCAGTTGTTGAGAAACCACATCAGGCTTCACTCTGTAGACTTCAACTCTCTGGCTGCCACAGGCTTTGCATCTCTTTGCAGTAATAGCAGTCAGCTCACAAAAGCATTGAACAAGGGGACACAGTCCCACCTTCCGTGTCTGGCGGCAAAAGCACATAGCTGGGGCTGCACTGTGAGGCCTCAGGGTATTTCTGAGTCTTTGTACAGAAAGGAGACAGCAAAACAAGAACATGTCTTTGTGTCAAAGAGGTGCCACTCCAGGAGGGGTGTGATACAGTGAAAGAAACCAGCGTGGTTTAAGTCTGCTGAACTTAATGGGGCAGGGAAAAGGCAGTGGCCTCATGATGAGTGCCCAGTTCTCTTTTATTTAGTAGCATAGAAATACTCTGCAGCAGGGCTGGAAACAAGCTGATGAATGGGAATGAGAAGTTTCCAGGCCAGATCAGTTTTCCAAATTATGAGTCTTTTATAGTATGTTTTGATGGTTGATCTTTTTCCATGTAGTACTGAAGGGAAAAAAAGACAGGTGGCATCCAGTAGGGGAAAGAACAAAAATAATCAGGCCTCCACCAGCAACTTATTGAGAGATCTTGAGCAGTTTCCTTATGGCCTGTTCTTTAACTCCATCTTCCCCGAGATAAGGCACTGTGTTTGCAGAGGTCAGTTGCAATGGGAGCCAGCTGGGTACACTGGATGTACTTGGAATATTTGTCTAGCACTAAAAGACTCCTGTAGCAAGAGTCTCCCGTGCCAGTGGTAGGGGAAACCCTGTCTGGCACTTGCAGGAGAAATAAAGAATTAAACAGGAGGGCAAAGTAGTTTTCTGTCTGGCCATGGGGTAGCACCGTTGAGCTATCCACAACAAAACTACAGCCAGTCTACCTCAAGTTTACAAGCAGTGCTCCTGGAGGCACAAGCTGCCTGTCAGTTTACATTGACCAGCTCAAGTCATTAGGTTAACCGCTGTGCTAATTTAGTTTTGGTAACGAGTCAGGCCATGCCTCTCTTGGCCATTTTCCCCCCTCTATGATCTTTCCAATTTCTTACATGATAATCAGCATTTTACTGATTGTGTTCACCCTTACCAGGGTGTCTCTGGGCCCCCGGTGAGTGCTGATGAATGCTGGTACTACCAGGCTCTGAGCAGAGCAGTGCTGTCTACAGCCAGCCCCACTGGACAGCTCCCCGGAGGATGGAGGGTGGACGGAGAAGGCTGAACAGGCTTAGAGGGTGACAAAGTGGAAAACAGGGTCTCTAAAACAAGAAAGAATTAACACGCTTGAGTGAGGAACTGAATTTGAGATCCTAGTTTCAGGCTGTAGCAAAAGGGTTAATGTAGGGTTTTTTTGACTAAGTAAGTCCGTGAAAAAAATAGATAGAAAGAGGGAAGAACTGGCAAATCTGTTCTTGGACAACCAGGTCTGACTATATTATCCACCTCTCAAATATATTGAAGAATTGGAGAAGAGTGTAGCTTGCTGCCAAATGGGGACATTGTCTGGAAAACATCAGATTAGGGCATACAGGATGTCCACGTTCCTCCAAGGCAGCTCCCTGCCTTGTTTTTGTATGTGGTTGCCAAGCAAACCAGTCGGTCAGAATGGGTGAAGAAATCCAGCTTAAAGAGACACCCTGCTGGCCCCCCGCAAGCCCATTGCTTTAAATAACGCATTTCCTCCAGTAAAAATTATCTCGGGGAAAAGAGTGTAAGAAGAAAGACTGTCTGATGAATAGCTGTTTCCTTCTGTAGCTGCACGATTGGTGAGACCTATTCAAAGGCAATTAAAGTGCTATTTTAGTAGTGACTAAAGTAAAGTGTAATTAAAGTAGTGACACTACCTTTAGCATTTAAAGGAGGCTGCATGAACATCAGGTGAAGTTCTTCAGCCCTGCAAGATGTTTACAACGGGAGAAGGAAATGATGCTCTCCAGAGCTTCTAGGGAGACAGGCTGTGCTGATAAGATTTACCTCCCTGTGCAGCAGTGCCAGAGGCACTATAAGCATATACCCAATATTTGCTGATGACTTATCTGACAAACAATTGGGTTTTTGCAGTGACTGATTTTGTTGCAGCGAGAGAGAGTGTTGGGCTTTTGAGGAATACAGCAGGACTTGCAGGGGAAGCTCATGGCAGATGGATGCTGGTAACTTGGAAGAAAACATGTCAGTCCCATTGGTGGAGGCAGGGCAGAGCAGGGAAAATATTACTAGAGAACCATGGGGGAAACAGGGGATTTTATGTAGCCAACTGACTATTCAGCACCAAGCATAAGATGGAAAATGACCTTTAGTTCTAGCAAACACCTTAGGGCTGCTGACGTGGAGGCAAGCCCTATGGAAAGGAAACCTATGGCGGAATTGGAATATTTGTTGGATGCCACAGTCTGAGCTGGAGCAGCTGTGCTGCAGACAGCCCTGCACGACTGAGGACTAAGTGGCAGCTCTCAGGGGTCAGCCCTGCTCAGGCTTTTCAGCCCTCTGGCAGCCTGTCTGCGCGGAGGTTTGCTGGGAGGTTTTAGAGGAGAGCAGCTTTCCCATTTTTCTTGTAATTCTTGCACTCAACAGACAGAGCATCTTCAGCCCCCCTCACTGTAGGGCAGACAAAAACCTCACACTCTAGTTCCTTCTAATCCTCTTCAGTGAAGAACGGTATATAAGAAACCACATATCTCTGTGAAAACCAGTCCTCTAATTAAAATACAGCAACAGCTCCATTTGGTGCTGTCGTAGGTATCAAGTGCAGACAGCGGTGGCACTGAACAAGCATTGTTGAATGCACATATGTGATAAGGGTACATAAATATCCCCCACTGTGCGATTCTCCTGCATCTGTGTCCGCTGAATTTAGTCGCTAACAGTGGCATCGATGGAGCCTGTGGCTGGTTTTGCACGTTCGAAATCAGAGGTTTACAGACACAAGCTTGCACTGCCCAAAGGGTTTGTAGGACCAGTGGCTCTCAAAAGGAATGGAGCAGGCAACAGAGACGTTTGGGAACTGTTGTCCAGTGCAGCCCTCAGGGACGGTGTGAGAAAGGATCCTTCATATCCAGCGATACGTACACTCCCCTTGTGCCTCCCAAAGCCTTGATGCAGGAGAGTGGTGTAGGGCAGAGGAGGAGACAGGATGCTGGAAGGATTACTTGGGGCAAAGCATAATCCACCAAACCCTCACAAGTGAATCTGAGTCTCATTTTGTTTGCTGATAGTTCAAAATCCCAAGGGTAAAGCTCCTAAACCCCATTTAACAAGAGAAAGTGTATGTTGCTTTGTATTATAAAAGCAGTAACCCTGATGAAAGAGTAAGGCAAAATTCAGGCCACAGAAAATGGTTATAAGATAGACCACATGCAGGAACCTAAGTAGTAAATAGGGGTTTTAATTAGCTCCTCAGATGGTCCTTGTCAGCCCTCACAGCCAAGGATGAGATGCTCCAGCATCTGGAGACAGACACCTCAGCCAGCCAGTGCATAAAACATCCAGTCTCTGGCAACGCAGCTGAAAGTAGCCTGTGCTGCAAACACGCAGCTCCTGGCAGCCCATCTCCAGCCAGCCCTGTCCCTGTGTCCACCCAGGCGAATGGCACAAAATGCTGACATTCAGTGGTGTTGCAGAGGAGGAGCTGGTTGAGAAGTGCTCTACTCCCAGGTCCCAGTGCTGGCTTGAAACTCAGGGAAGCATTTCTTAAGAAGAGGTATCTGCAGATCAAGCATTACCTGTCTTCCAGGGAAAAAAAACACAGTGTGAGCAAAAATAAATCAGCTGATCTGCACAAAGCAGGGGCAAAAGCTGCACAGAGCTGACGCGGTTTGTGCTGCCCCTTCCAGGATGCTCCTTGGAAAGGTGCTCCACGGCCACGTGTTACAGCCTCACCAGCACCAGCTGGGCACATCTCTCTGGCAGACTCCCTGGGCTCACACAGTGGTGGCTGGTAGCCTGTGGGGAGCAGGATCTGCTCCTACCAGGAGAGGTGCCAGCAGCCACCCCCAGTGGCACTGGAGTATGGTGACAGCAGAAAGGGATGGGGGAGGTCAGGTTTGGGTTAAGGTGTGCCGGGGAGGGAAAATGAAAGAAGGCTGGTGCAGAAAGTTTCTCCCCTATCCAGATCCCTCCCCAGCCAGGTCTGAGCAGCTCCTGAGACATGGTTGCTTGTTTAACACCACTCTTTCTTTCTCTTTCCTGCTTCTCCTGCACCATCCAGCCTGGGAAGCAGCCCTGCTCCTCAGGGGCCTGGACAACAGCAAAGAGGTGGACATGGTTTGCCAGCAGCTCTCTGCTAAGGACTCTGCACCGCTGATAACCCCATCTGACCCCTGCATATGAAACAGCAGCACACAAAGGATGCTTACTCCATGTTAAGGAAGTGCTTTAGAGTTGTTCTTGGTCAGACAGCTGAGGGGCTTTAAAGGAGTCTTCACCTATTTCACAGGACTGACCAAATATAGTAATATTCTTGTTTGGTTAGAGCTTGCAAAAACAATGGGAGGATATCCCCACTCACAGATTAAAGAATGCCAGCATCCTTCACATTTTTTAGAAATCCTTTTTTTTTTTCCCAGCCCTATTTTCAGAACATGAATTCTTTGGACCACCTAAAACATGGATGTGACAGTTAATGTACTCATGCTGTAAAGCCCTGCTCCTGGGTCCATCGTGTGGCACTGGCTGGGTCATCAACGCAGGGAGCCAGTGCTGGAGCTCACAGCAAAGCACTTACAAACGGCTTCTCCTGGTTGGAATTCTTGCAGAACAGGGCGTTGAGCTGCACCGCGGGGTTGTGGGATGGATCCTGCATGAGAGCACCCCCATCTAGTGGCCTGAGCCGTGCCTGTGGCACCAAAGGCAGGAGGGAAAACCCTGAGGAGAACCAGGGCCAGCAAAAGAATCACTGCTGCGCAATGAGAGTCAGGAGAGTGACTATGCACATCATAGCAGTTAGGCTTCTCTCCCATCACTCTGGGTGGTATTCGTCTCACCAGCTTTAGATGTCTTCCCTGTAAGCGATCATGCCAGGTTCCTTGCAGTCAGCAGAAGGGAACTGGAGATTTTTATGGTTTGATTAATTAATCAATCAATCTAAATTTGTGAGTCACACTTTAGAAGGGCCTCTCTCTTCCCCTGACTATTAAAAGTTGAGTGACTAACTGAAATACCAGCATCGATGTGGTGGACATCTACATTTGGAGAGACAGATCCCATCGTCTTTGTTTTATAGCTGATATTGAATTAATTTGGAATGCAGATCTTGTTTCCCATGAATGTCAACAAGACATCAGAAATTGTCTGGTTAAGTAACACTCTAACATTGCTGTCAGAGTTGTACATGAACATATTCATCACAACATCATTCCTCCCTCCCTTCAAAAGAAAACCCACTTCTGATTAAATCAGTTTCAAGGCCTAATCTCTGTTTTTGCACACTCAGCCCCTGATACATACAAAGATGAGTGAGATCTTAGAGACCAAGATGCTGGCATAGTTGCCTATGGCATGGAAAAGCTTCTCTGTGCACCCCATTAGCTTCAAGCAGCACTGAGGTTGTTGCATTTGTAAGGGAAGAAAAGTTAACGATACTCCACTGAGAGCTCACCAGCTTCCTTCCTCCTCTACTGCAATGTTGTATCACTGCCTAAGAGGCGTCCTTGACCGAGTGAAGACACTGCTGCTGCCCACAGACAGAGGTACTATCAGGAGCAGCCGAAAGATCTGTCTGATCTAAGACGAAAGTGGGATGAGGTGACCCCAGAGGTCCCTTCCGCAGCGAGTCTTGGTTCTCTCGTTAGTGATGGCGACCAGTATGAGGGCAGTGGTGAACAAAAGGTCTGAGACACAGAAAGGGGCAACAGGCTGGGCCTGATGCTTGGGACAAGAGGAAGGCACTTGGAAGCAGGGGCTGTCCTCATCTCTTCTCCCCATGCACCAGCTGGGGAGAAGAGACGGGGACAGTTTTGGAAGAGCAGGGCCAACCTGGTACCTTTAGAGGAAGGCAGGCAGGCAGGCAGGCAGGATTGGCAGAAGAAGTTTTGCCAGGCAGAGCACCCACGCCTGCAGAGCCTGGGGGACTCCCAGCATCTCCCTCCTGCAGCTCCCACCTGCAGGGCGCTGGGGGAGAAGTCCCCCACTCTCCTCCCTGCTGGCCCCAGGCAGGCAGGCAGCCGCTGCAGGTGGGCCATGCGCAGGTGGCTGTGCGGTGGCTCGCAGGGTTTTCACCCAGGTGTTGCTTTGAGGAACACAGCAGAAACCAGCAGCTCTCCCTCACAGCATCCCAGCATCTCCCTCCTGCAGCTCCCACCTGCAGGGCGCTGGGGGAGAAGTCCCCCACTCTCCTCCCTGCTGGCCCCAGGCAGGCAGGCAGCCGCTGCAGGTGGTCCATGCGCAGGTGGCTGTGCGGTGGCTCGCAGGGTTTTCACCCAGGTGTTGCTTTGAGGAACACAGCAGAAACCAGCAGCTCTCCCTCACAGCAGGAAACGCTTAGGCAGGAAAAACCAGCAGGGAAGACAAATTACTGAACAGCTTGGTTAAAGGAACGTCATTCAGTTTCAGCTTTAGGAGCCTGTTGGGCAAAATCAGCTCTGATGCTTCGCTTGAGCTTGCCCAAGGCCTCTTGGCTTTTGCTTTATGGTGACTATGTCACGTCCCACCCTAAGAACCTAAGGGGCTCCCAAAGACCAGGGCACTTGACCCCTTCCAGCCCAGGAAGATGGGTCCTGCCTTCCTTTGACCCCATAAGGACTTCCATACCTTCCTCTTCTGGATGATACTGGTTGATACCAACTACTGGCCAGGCCTGCCAGTTTCTTCATCCCCTCTCTTCTGCATTCACAACTTCTAAATAAAGCAAAATCCTTGGCCATCTCTTTCTGACGCTAAAATAACTTGAGCACCAGCTACACTCTGCTGAGCATCAGTGCCAAGTCCCCTCAGAAGACTCTCCGAACTGCTCTATTGCTTTTTGCTTACTGTTTCCCGTTTGGTGTTTTGGCACCTTTGATAGAAATTACGCCAAAGGGATTTCTCTGGGGTGAAAAACAATGACATTTTACAGACAAGAGAGGTTTCAGGCCCAGCATTCCAGTGGGAAACCTGCCTTTGAGCTATGGCGGTCTTCACCAGGGCAATTCAAGACAGCGAAGGGCTGGAGCAATTATCACAGGTCCAGCTCATTGGTAAACCCTAAGGAAACATGGTACTATGCTAGCATGAAGAGACAAATCTCAGAGCTGAAATCCTCTCTGGTTTTGCCTGGTTCTCATGCTAGAAAAACAGCAGGACCCTTGGGCAGCTGCCAAAAAAAGACGCAAAAGATGAAGATGAGGATGGGGGTCACCTAAACAGTGCATTTTGCGAGGGAGGGGACATATACGCAGGCAATGCTGGCTTCAGAAGAAGGTTGTATCATGGATGGTGGTGCACATTGGTGATTCTAACAGGGAGCATACAGTGGGATGGTTCTGGAAACAAATGGACTTGGAGCATAGCTGGGAGATGCATTCACCCTGGTGGCAAAGCCAGCAGTGCTCGTCCTTGCTCATCAGGTGTTCTGATGCAAGTGTTCGTGAGACTGTAAACCTGGCCAGAGAGATGGTCCAGGTTTTTCCAAAATCTCCACCCCTTTTAACAAAGTCCCAATTATTTCACGGATTCAATTGCACCAGTGCTATTAAAAGGATGATGAACCACAGCCAGGGTGGGGGAGCCGGAATGTCT
>NW_009937715.1:45720-93746 GCF_000696875.1 Nestor notabilis
CAAGAGGAAACATACCATGGGGTTGTCCTCATAACACCGTGGCTCAGTGGGAGGCGAAGCATTTGCATCTCCAGACATCACAGATGAGACTGTCTATTTTTAAGGTTGCTTTTCTCAGCTGTGAGCCTCTCCAGTCATTGCCATCCCAGGCATAGGATACCATGGCTGCCACAGGGTGGCTTCTGGAAAGGATGAGAAGTAGGAATTATAGCTGAGCTGGAACACAGAAAAACTTGCTAAAGAAAACAAACCAAGGTGTCTCAGGGTGGCCTTTTTTGCGCACAGTTTCTGTTTTCACAAAGAATTTCCCTTTTTCTTCCCCTGTAATTTACAAAATTCAATTCCTTTATTGCTGCCAGCAGATTTCTCTACACAGACATAATGACTACAGTTTTAGCTTCCCTCTCTCCCAGAAATATACGACTACACTTACCCAAAGTGCCTTACTTAATCAAATGCATTTATTTATTCACACCTCTGGTACCTGATGGCAACCCTGTGCACCATTGTCACCTCTATCAAGACTTACTTCTTTTCACATTAGAGTCTATAGTCAGGCAGTTGTGGACTCAAGTGAATAAAAACATACTTCCTTTTGACAGCTTTAGGGCAGAACAGGGCAACTGCAACAGAAGCTTAAGATGTTGAGCGAATTTAGTAAAATTAGTCAGACACCATACAAGCCCCGTGCTTGTGGGGAGAAGTTTTCTCCAACATTAACCAAAACTGTGTCCATCTGGGGTATGATTTTGATAAGATTCAAGATAGCAATGGTTTCAAACTAGTAAAAAGCTCATTTCCCTTTTTATCCTTGAAACTTTCTTTACACGTAGCCCAGGCTGCTGGTAAGCCTTTTCTTTAATAACACACCCACGTTAACTTTGGAAGCAATCTTGCTAACACCAGGCAACTTTGTGGTTAACAGTAATAGCTCTGTGCAAACATGATATACGTAATGATTCGAACTTTTCGGGTTAAATCAGAGTGGCTCAGATGAAGCAGCAGATGAAAAATGGGAATTGAAACAGAAAGGCATGCATGATTTGCTCAGAAGCGAGGAGGGCTGGTTTCTCTCCTCAGGATGATTCTACTAGGATCCTATTTTATTTTAGGTTATTTTAGGAACTTAGAACAATTATTTGCTCCATGATGGCTCCTTCCAGTCTTTTCCTAAGAAGCCCAGATCCAGCAGCTTACACACATAAGAATACAGCACTTAAAACCTTGTCTATTCCTTGGTACCCACTTGAGCTTTGGAAAAAGTTATTTACTCTTTAATGACAGTAGATCAAAGCCAGAAAGAAATGACTTCTCCATTCAGCCATTGTCTCTGGCTGTATTGAGTAGAGGTGGCTTGTGGGAAGATGCTGTTCTTTATCTTCGAGCACCAGTCCCAGCCTCGGGACTGCCCTACGCCATAGTCCTCATTCAGCACCCATCTCCTGGACCTAACGATGGGGGCTGGCAGAGTTCACACATTCTCCTGATATCCATCCAGGCCAGCTTTTCACACAGCCCTTTGTAAGCATGCTTTCTGGGATTACAAACTGAAATGACCTTGAAACAGCATGGAGTACCACAGAGGAGGGATGGAGACAAGAATCACGTCAACTTGCAAGGGCCTCGAACAGCTGCATCGTACAGCCAGCTGCCTTAGCCCCAAAATCAGCTTCTTATGTAGACTTAAGTGCTCACTGGTTCCTCACAGCTTCTCAGATGGCAGTCATTCACCCCTGTGAGCCTCTTAAGGATGTGGGTAGGTCCTGGGTGCTCTTTGCATTAACTGCATGCCATGCCCGTGGCACATCACACTTTTCTTCTTTTCCATTTGGCCACTTTTACATGCAAACACTTCCAGACAAGAAGCATGTTCTTCAACCCTCTCATCCATACACAGACCTCATTAAAATTTTACTAGGTGGAGAACCAAGTGCTACCTACTGGTGCCAACAGAGCTTTGAGACATCATTGGCACATGCAAGGCTTGTCACCCCTGCTGCCAACTGACTGCATCCCAGCACAGCTTCAGACACAACAGCCACAGCACGAGAAGGCCCTAATAGTGATTTATCAGCACTGCAGCAGCTGCTTTCCATCTCTACTGCATCCACCTATAAAGCACACAAGTGACAAGATTTCATCTGTCAACTAAGCTCGCTTCCATCGCTTTAGGAAGCTGTTAAAGAGGAATCTCACCTCCTTGGGTGTGCAGTTTCACAGCTGAATCTCCCACTCTGAACTCTTTACTTCTGAAATGCACAAAGACATTTGCCTGGCCAGACACTACCTCCTTCAAACTGGAATGGACACAGACTGTGGTCACTTGGGTCCTATTGCCAGGTCAGCCCTGCCCTAGTGCGCTGTTTCAACACGGGAGGAAACAGACACGAGGATCATTGGCATCAGGAGTTCCAGGAAAGAACAGCCCAGCGTCTAAATTTTATCAAAAATCTTTTTTTTTTCCACCTTTCAGGCTGGGATAGAGTTGAAAAGGAAAGAAAACTGACCTGAGATGCTTGCTTATGGCTGTGCCTTTTATATTTTTTATGTTATTTTCTTCATTCCGGATATAAGATCTGCTGTCCCAAGTGTCTCTAGCAAGTCATCTGTGCTGTGGGCTGGATTTGCTGAGTATATCTGAATATAACATCAGAAACATATGCTGCAGGCAGGCAGAGGCTAAGTAAGTATTGGAAGCCCAGTTTTGATGCAACCCCCTCACCAACCCTGTTAATTAAGTCATGCCATAAGAAAAGCAGCTTTCAGAGATTTTGTACTGACTTAAGCTAAGACACATTAGCAGGGAAACAAAATGATTGTATACACTGGATGAGACTGAGTGGAAAACAGACAGACCTGAGAATGGTGGTACAGTACTTTTACATTTAACTCTGCTCATTTCTTACAAATCCTGTGTCAGTTTACTACCTTAAAGTCTTGTTTTTGAAACAAGGTTTACAGTTCCTCAGCAAAAACACACACTTGGGTGATTGTGGTCAAGTTCACCTTCCCCAAGACACTGGTGATGTTTCTTCCACTGTCAGTTTGGTTTTCTTTCCTGGCTGCGGTCTCCCTGCTAAACCACTACTGCCAATCAGCTAGAGTGTGCCTGCAGCAGCTCTGCTCCAGAAGCTTCTCAGAAATGCACGCCTGTGTTCTGGCGACAGAGACACCTGATACAGCAGTGTGAGTTACCATGAACACAAGCTAGACTAACACACACTGAATGAGCCTGTCAACAGCTTTCTATCCTGGAAGGGCTGTTGCCTAGCCTTCTTGCAAACACCCCCTGACAGAACCAGGGAATGCAGCTTGTCACACAGTGTCCCACAGCCAAAGCTTAAATCCACATGAGTATCCAGAGAGGACTGGTAAGCTCCAGAAGACCAACAGAGCTCAGCATGCTCCAGGTTTTGCCACCAAGCAGGTCGTATTCAAAAGGGTGATGATTCCGTAGGTTCATGAGCTGATATGCATGCATAGTGCTGTCCTCTCAACTCCTTCCTCCTATCCTTTCAACACGGTATCACCCCTACCTCAAAGCAGCAACAGCTGCCCACGAGGATCTCCACTGATGGTCCAGCTCTGAACACTGGATGATGTGCCAACACCAGTGGCCACTATGAATCTAAACAGACTCCAAATGTGCAGTTTTCAGAAATAAAACGTTTCTTTAATTGGCAAGTAGAACACACATTACAGGTCATTAGTATTTTATAAACAATATTAAGTTACAAATACATGTTAAAAATTGCAGTTCATGGCAGCTAAAAGCTTGGAGTCCAAAATGCATCTCTGCAATGCTTCATTACTTCCCTTTCCCCAGTTTGCTGGGTGAAGATGAATAAAAGATCATTTATCATCTACTAGGAGGTGGTCTACTATATACGCAAACAAAAAGAAAATCTCATTCCTAAGAGCATCACTAACAAACAGAGGCATTCAAAGTACTTCAGCCATCTTAAATCATGTCAGATGCAATGAGGACATAGTTAAGAATTACTCTGTAACACTTTAAGCAAAGACACAGATATCTTCACATTAAACTGATAGTTCAATGCTTTCTGTTCCAATTCAGCTTAAAACCAACACTAGCTTCTTCCCTACAGAAGCCTGAAGTCCATCATGCAGGCTTCTGTGCCATCAAAGCTAGATGTTTGTAAATCAGACTCTTATACAGAGGAAAGTTACGGTGTACAACTAAACAGCATACATAAATATGTATCTTACATTTAGCAGATCTTTATTCCCCTCCTTATTGACTTTTGTTGGTATTAGTGAGATACGCAGCTCATCCCATTTTCACTACGCTCAGAATATTAACAAGTTACCATAACGTGTGTTAATACACTAAATATCCTTTAACCAGTCTCTTTAAAAAAGTACTTAAAAACATTTTTGGAAAAGTAGAAATCTATTTTCCAGAAAAGCAAGTGGTAGTAGGATAGCATGGACTCCAGTGCTTAAACACTCTCTCTGAGAAACCCATCTTGACGGCTTTTGTGCCTGGGACTCAGTGTGTCTCAGCTGCCAGTCTCATATTCTACCTGTCCTTCTTGCTGTGGTGGCAAAAGGTCATCCAAATCAGCTTACCTTGCCCTTCAGTTGGCAGACTTTCAAAGATTCCCATTAACTGGACTGCATAAGAGAGACATGCAGCTTTGACATAAGTTCATTTCTTTCTTACTCATTATTCATGAGAGTCAGTTTTATTATACTGATGAGATTGCATCTTCAAAACCAAAGTCTGCTGAACGTGTCTGGAGAAATGACTTTGTATCTCAAAAATATCAAAGAGTACCATTCAGATCTGAATTTCTATTAAAAACTGTGCACATTTAACAAAAATTATGCTGCTATAAAAGAAAAAAGGCCTACTCCTTGGCCTGCTCAGAATACAAGCTACAATGCAAGATATTACAACAGAGGGTTTTTTCTCTGCTTCTTTTCTAAATGCAGGCATTAAAAGTAAAGTGTTACTAAGCTTTTCCTAAGAGAGCACACAACGGTGTGGCATAATATACATTAACCAGGAACAAAAAACAGTAACAAACAACCATTCTAGAAAATGCTGCATATTAGCAGCATGCTTGGTTTCCGAAACATAAGGAATTGCATGGAAGTTGTCCAGATGAAGTCCACACACCTTGATCATTGAACTGATCACTAGATTCCAAGAAACCAAAGCAGATTTAAAAATACACATGACAACAACTGCCTAGAAGGCAGAGTTTTATCATCTGTCAATAACCAGATGAATAAAGTGCATAGCAACTATTATAACAGTTTCTTGAAAAGAGAGTATGTTTAGCAAGTCTCAAAGTTTGTAAGCTTGACACTTATCCATACATTTTGCTACATGTGTGGCTTCCCTTTTGTTCTGCTGTTTAGCTTCACTGATCAACCCTTCAGCACTGTCCTGTGATTTCCTTTGCACTTCATATGGAATGTGCCGAGATCTCTGACTGCTGCCTGATATATGTCTGGAAGCTCTTGTCACCAATGGGATGTTCTCTAAAAGAACAGGAAAAAAAGGAAGAAGTATTACATATAGAATTCTCTGTCAGGACATCAAAATGTCAAAACAGCAAGTGAACAGATAAAACCTTTTCTGTAAGTTTGATTTTCAAAGTTGTAATTGTAATGGTAATACTGCATCTTACTTGAACTAGAAAAACTGACTGGTTGAATTGATCCTCCTTTTTTTCGTCAGCTATGTGCTAAATACGCCTTTATTTATGTGTACACAAAATACAGCCATGTGGCTGTACCAGTCACTTTTTCCAGTTTTAAACCACCACACTAAAATAAATCGTAAGTACAAGTATATTCTGGTATTTATTCCTCATTCCACGAGCACAGATTAAAAATTAAAAAAAAACAAGAAAACAAACCCCACATTTATTTTTTATGAATGAAACTGCATTAAAAAATAAGCATTTAAAAATTCCTTACAGATCTTCAAAATATTGTGGGATCAATCCTAAGTCACAATCCTACTTGGTATGTGTTCGAAGGATCTTTGCTGAACACAGCGAAGGCCAGAACATAAGGAAGGGAAATACCACCTTCCCAGGACTGTTCCCCTGTTTGGATAACCCATTACACTTACTGGCTTCCATATTTTGTCTTCTTAAATTTATCTCTCTTATATTGAGCATGCTCCTGCTCTAAAGTTCCAACACCTTCAATAATCAGCTTTAGTGTTTTATACGTCTCCTTAGGGTCATCAATGATGAATGTAGAATATTCTTCCTCTTCGGGTCCATCATACACAGATTTGCTGCCACAGGCCTCTGGAAAAACAAAAAAGCACAGGAATAGGTATCAAATAGGCAAGGGGGCAAAAGTGAGACAAGCAGACTGAAAATACTCAGTCTAGTGTTCATGCACTTCCTTAGTTTGCTCCTGTATGACAACCACAGAACTGTGTCTGACGGCAACAGCAGAAGGAGCAGTTCGCTGTCCTTTGCTGGGCTGCTGGTAGGCACAGAGTCTGCCCATGCCCATTCCTTCCTCCTTGTCTCATAAGGCAAGGGCAGTAAGCCTGACAGCTGCTTCTGGCTTGGTCCTTTGCTGAACAGGCAATGCTGTCATCTTGATTACCATTAGTAGAATCCCATGCACACACTTGGGGAACTCTGACACAGGCCTAACTCTGCCTCTGTGCTGCAGGCTTGGCCTGCACAAGGTCAAGTATTCACTTGTCAGAAGCACAGGTTCCATTCCTAAGCACCACGTATGGCACAGCACAACAGACTGAATTCAAAACAATCACAGGCTGAAGTAATCACACAAGATATTTTGCCACATCACCCCTAAAGATTCATACAATAAGCATAAGCAAAGTATGCCCTGACTACTGCCTGGCTGCCTGCTTCAGGACATATCCTAAGAAGGGGCAAGTCATACTATCTTCTTCTCCTACCAGGGAGCCTTCCTGGCTATGAGGTGTGGACACTGATTACGCATGAACATTTGCAACACATTCATTATATGATCTACTTCTGCCTTGTAGCTGAGAGTATTAGACGGGGAGAGAGAATATTTTGCTTTGCCTCTACTTTTCCCTAGCTTTCCAGCTTTACTACTGGTTCAGTCTCAGCTTTCAAGTTACCTTCCCTTGCTGCACTGTTTGTGCCAGACCTGTGTCCTTTTCCCGGACACTGAAACTCAATGCTGGCTCTGGCAGCGAGGATTCGGAACAGGGGAAAGCTGGGTTCAGACAGCTCGGAAGTGGTGGGGATCTTAAGTTTGCAGCTGCATGGCAGCCAGGAATGGATTAAAGCGCTTTCCAACCCATGTGTTTGACACCACTGGCTTATCTCATACTATAAAATAAAGTCCTATTTAAAGATCAGTGCCACCGTGAAGGCTTCCCTGCCGCTCCCTGTGCTAAACTGGTATTTCAAGCCTGGCATCATGTACACCGGATACTTTTCCTGGCATGCCTACTAGTACTAACTTCCTCTACTGCCTCTTTTTTCTTTTAGACTTCATGTCACATCTCTGGTCCCCTCAGCTCCTGAGGGTTTCCCAGCCGAAACTGCACTTTTCCACATTTCACAGACATCCATTCATTATCTTCCACTGATAATTCCAAAAGAGCCTTCTTGAGGAAACCATTTGTATTCAGATCTTGGGATCTGAATCAGGCAATGTGCACGACTTACGGTAACACAAAACCATACTTCACTGAAACTTCAACTTTGCTGGTACTTCTTTTCAGGATCAGTAAACTTCTGGTTAAGTGTACACTCTGATTTGTCAATTCAGAGCATCCAAGCAATGCTCTGTGCCTACACAGAGCTGTGGTTAACAACTTATTTCAAACAACTTTTTATTATGCAAAGAACTTTGTACAGACTATGGGACTGCACACTGCACCAAAAATAATTCACACAACTTCCTCAAGATAGCAGAAGGGAAAACAAACCAAGTAACGGCCACTGTGTTCTAGGATGTGATTCATAAGGTTGTTCTAGCTAGAACAGCCAATTTTATATTTGCCTTGATAAGTGTACTGGAGATGCAATGGTCTTTCATCCTCACCTTGCATTTTCTCCAATTTTGGCATGTACAAGTTGAAAAGAGAGTAGATACGCTCAGTTTCTCTATCTCCATCTATATCCAGTTGTATATTTGCTGGCAGGCCTCTGTATGGCATCAGGAAGAGAGGTAAAAATTGAATGCTAAACAGTGTGTTATGGTACAAAAAGCACTTAACAAGAATGAACATAAAAGTGAGTACTCATGAAAGCCAACAGATTGTGTGTAACAGAGCTCAAAACTTCCTATTTTTCCTAAACCAAAAGGTAGACAAGTTCAAACTTCTTTATGCCTAGATTCACCAGCACGCTTTCACTCTGATTTGAAAGTGAGGACTGTGCCAGTATCCAGACATTTTGGTGAATTAATCTGCTATAACCAGATGGAGGAGCCAAAACACTGAACTCCCAACTGTCCGGATCTTCTATTCTGAGACTAACTATAAACTTCTTGCTTCTCTCATTTTAGATTAAAATTGTTTCATACAAACCAGACAGTACCTCTTCATTTTGTAGAGAGAATGAGTGCTCCCCTTAGAAAAAGATCAATTTAGAATTAAATCTAAAAGTAGATGACGGTCTGTTTCAGGAATTTACAAACAAGGTGTTGAAGGGATTTCTGTCATTTTTACTGGTGACAGATGATCAGAATCAAAGTATCTCATCCTACAGTCAACTCCTATCAATGTCTTGAACTCTAAAAAATTCAACATTTTGACCCAGATATGCAGATGGTGACAGAAATAACAATAAACATTGCCTTTGAAAACACCACGCCTGGTAGATCTTCTTGGTAACTGTATACCTGCAAGTCACGCTGCAGAGACACACATACCCCTGGCAGCACCTAAACCAACAGTATGTTACCAATTCTTACCCTGTGCAGGGTGTGCAGCCAGGAGTATTGTCTGCAGTAGCTTTACAGCAAAGCCAGTGCCCATTAAGATAGGCAGAAGGATGGTAGACTGTGAGTCGCTTCTTGTTGCATTGGCTCACTTTGGTGAGGATATCAATCCAGTCCTTGGCCTCCACACAATTATTTGCTTGGATATAGAGGACTCTTCTTTCAGGCTGAATCACTTGGAACATCTGCAAATAAGGAAGTAAGACACAGAATAAACCACCAGAATTTGCTGATGAACCTGAGAATGGCTCAGACTGGTGATTTATTAAAGGTGAAAAAAAGCATGCTAAAAGAATGTATCAATAAATACATTTCAACACAAAAGCAAGCAGCAAATGTGCCCTTAAAACAACAAGACCTTTCACCTGGTACAAGGAATAAGATACTGTTCCTGTAGGAGATGATTTATAAACAGCTAATATCAACTTGCTGGTTGGGCCTCAACGAGATTTGTGGTCAGCCTCAGGGATGCAATTTCAGTAATGCTGCAGCTACAAGTTTTGGAAGGCTGACAGAGGAACAGAGGAACCCAGTGCAGGGCTGAAAGGAAATGCTAGTCAGCAGGGGGCAGAAAAGAGGAAAATAAAAGTTTGGATCCTGCCTTAAGGGACAGCTTTGCTTTAATACTGCCATATCTCTAGGTTTTTAACACCTATTGCAGCGTGATTCTTTCCTTTCAATAACTTCCATGCTTTTGCACCCAACTGTAGCGGCTATTAGCAAATCACAGCAACACAGCTGCTCTTTAATCGCCATTAGGTCATGCAAATAATTAAGTCTGCGTGATGATTTGGGCACTGAAAATCTGAACTACAGCTATTCTGCCTACTCAAAACAGCTTGCAACCTAAAATAGCACTATCACATTTATTTTCCTCCTCTTGAAGACACAAGTTTCTGATGTACAGCCTTATTGCTTCATTAAACTGATCACGCACTGAAGATAACAAAGTTAAAGTTACTGACCTTAACTGCAAAGTTTGGAAAAGCAAGTGCCAAACATCTTTATTTCCTCTAGCTTCTGCAAATACTTAATTTTAATGAGTTTTCCCCTCTCTCAGGTATCCCTAAATTATCCTTCCCCCCCTACTACTTTATTCGATTATTCAAATCACTGACATTACAGTGCCTATACCATGTGGAATATTATTTTCCAAATGGCTGGTTTCCCTGTGTTACTTTAAAAACAGAGGCACAACCCCCCTCCCCACCTTCCAAACCCCTCCCCCCCCCAAAAAAAAAGAAAGAAAAAGGAAAACCCCACCAAAACTGAAATTCGCTTTTGTGTATTACAAAGACCTGAATCATTGGCCTGAATTTTGCAATTAGCTGGTCAAGAGAATGTTGCAGACTGGCACCAGCCACAGTCTCTTCTTCCCTTGTGACCCATTTAGGTGCACATCAGAGTAGCTTGCAAATACACTTGCTAATTTGTGAATGAATGTTTTTTTTAATTACAACATCTTTTCTAACAGGAAAAGGAAAGCTGCAACAGTCATTTCCTTGGATTTAGTACCCCCACAAATGTCAGACAATAATTAGTAAGGCACAACACACAACGGCAGTGTAGGAGCTGCTAGTGTGATCAGCCCAGCACTGCCAAAATACACACCAAAGAAAGACAGTCATTTTAATAAAACTTTTCAGGACATAACTATCAATTTGAGTCTGCGGAATAGGGAGGGAAAGAACGAGGAAGACTGGAGCCTGCAGCTCAACTCTCCATTAACACAACTAGAGGGAAAAGAATTTTAATGTCCTGCTGGGGTCAATGGAGCCTTCTGCTTTACAACAAAGGAACAGATTTAAGGAGTATGGCTTTGTGTAAGGGGATACCAACCTAAGTGAACTAACATATGGCAACTGTTACAGAGAAGGCCACAACTAAGCCAAGAATTTCAAGTGGTTGCAAGACCTTTACAGTAACAAACTCACAGTTGCTTATCAAACAACACAGAAGACCCAAACAGTACTTAAAGCCACACCCCCTTCCCCCCCAAACTGTGCTTAAGGAAGATGAAGGCTACTGGCCATACTGCCAGACAGGTGTATTTATCAGGAGTAAGACACAGTTGGTGCAATTCAGAGCACAGATACATAGGAAGTATTTATAGAAAATGTGAATCTTTAATCACACTTAGCACCCATGATGGAATATCCATCGCAAATACATCTGCCATAGCGTTTTAAGAATTCTCTCCTTGCTGCAGTATTCTATTTATATATGGCAAGATACATGGGAATATATTAGCATGGGAAGGTGATGATGGTATTTTCTACTGCTTATGGAAAGACTCTGAATCTTACTTTCCAGAATGGATGTAGTCACCCTCATTTCCCAGGTAATAGTGAATTTAAGCAACCAAAATAGCACACCGTTTCTGATGTTAATAACAAAGGGATGTTAAAGGGATAATAAATCTTCACAATAAAGGGATATTTCGGATGCATTCTAGCCCAGTAGACTCAGCATAAGTTAAAGGCTGCAGTTACTGAGGAGTTGATCAGAATTACAGCTCAGCTCCTCCCCACACAGAGTAAATTTTATCTCAACTGTGTGGCTACTTTTAGTTCAATCAAGTTATTTTGCAGAGTACAGTTGGAAACGGTTCATCACATGTTACAGCTGCTTTCTGATAGCTTGAGAATTATTTTGCAGCTCACTTGCTTTTGCCTATGTAATTAACACAGGTTATAAACACCAGAGCCAGCTACAGTACAAGGAAGATGTGCTCTAGAAGCAAGTGAACCAAAACTTACTCCATCTTTTAACAGAGAGAGATACTCTATCAAAATAATACCTGAGACAGGGAGAATACTGAGGAATCAAGCACTGAATTTCACTTTGTTGAAGTGCTGCTTGAGGAATCTAATATTCAGGGCCGGTCTGAGCACTGCCCTGCATGGTGTCCACAAGCAGTGCAGACGGCAGGAAAGACTCAAAGTCAGAAAAGGTAAAAGTCACAACCATTTATGTGTATAAAGAAGTTTGTAGCAGATGCACGTTTAGAACTGGAAAACACTGAGCTGTTCTGTTTATTTTTAAATTAAGCTTTTTAAGGACTGTACTCAGCTTTACAGGCAGAAAAGTATAAAAAAGACTCCCAACATCACCTAAACCGATCATGTCCAAGAACTGTTCTTACACAATGGATGGCATGTCTTGCATACAGAAGTTGGCAGTGGTGTTCCATGCATGAGAAATACAGCTTTATTTTATGCCCTAATGTGGAAATCAAAATGCTAATCTGTACTAGCACAGCACAGATGTTGCTTTGGCACATGACCTAACCCAAATACATATGCACTTTCATTAACCAATAAGGAAACCCTGATAGCTATGAAAGGATGTGATCCTTCACCCATTATAAGCAGCCAGTTCCTTTCCAACAGAGAGGTCTGACAGAAAGGGCATGGACTCGATCATCTTACCTGTGTCTGACATGATGGAGCCCAGACAGCTGATCAGCAGTGGTTAGTACTGAGTGTGCTGCAGATCACGAAATCCAAAGACTGCTGACTGGGCTGTTAAGAATCTGAATGAGCTGTACTTTTGGAAACTCCTGCTACTATATACAGAACGAGCAGCTGTGGTTGTACATCTTTCAATAGAAACCCAATCCAGGTTACAAAAGGGAAAAAGGCAATTCAGCTGGTGGATCTAGACCAGCCTAACAAGTACATTAATGAAGATGACCTACTTACATTTTTCATTTTAAAGGATTCCTCCTCCAGTCTTTCCACTGCCAGAATGTTTTCAATTGGAATGCTACACAGAGGGTGATCACCTGCAGAACAGACACACAGAGATACTGAGCAACTGATTCACAACTCAGCTTCACCCTCTGCCCTTATTCTAAGGGCTGATTCAGTTCCTTTGAAGATCATTCTGACTGCAGAAGAAAAAAAATCTTTCACTCAGCAGGGATTTACTAGCATGGTCCTTGAGCATTATCTTAAGTTCATTTCTGTTTCCAGCTGCACTATGTTATGCTAGCAAATCTCTTTCTTAGAAACTGACTACTGCAGGAGGACACAGTGCATTTCCTGAGAGGGTGACAATGAAAGCAATCATTCCTGTCAGCTCAACTCAACTAGCTTGATAGTGGTGATGTAAGATCTCAAAGTTGAGTGTGAAATGATGACTGGCATGATCTGAGCATGTTTCCTTATCTTTCTCACTCCCTATGTATTTATACCATGGAAGGAAGTGGTGTTTGTTGTGTACTACTGAACAGACAGGAACAATTTGTGAAAAGCAAAAACATCCTTGATATTAGGCAACATTAAGTGAATACATTTATGCAAGTTCAAAGCTTGCAGCCAAATCTCTTCCTACTGCAGTCAGTTGTGCCAGTGCTACAAAAACAAGCAGAGATGCATCTGAGAACGTTCAATACAAACCCAAATGCCAGCATAAGGATGTGTATCCTAAGTTTTGTTTCCTTGGACAATCTACTAGGTAATTGTGAAATGTACAGATGATGTTGATAACTGGTATGAGACAACATATTATAACATCTTCTGCTAATTGATAGGGTACTATGCTATCCAAGAAGCATTTTAACAGTCAGTACAGCATACTATAAAAAAGGGCAAGACCATACAGGCTGATAGACTTGTCTGCATTGTGCCTTCTATAGTTATAGATCTCAGTCTTCTTTCTTATACAATCCTTATGTGTAATCTGTGCTTTGATGCATGAAAAAAAGACCGGCAAACCTTTGTTACCTTTGCTTTTCTGGTACGTAAATTCATGGTTTGTGAGGCGAAACCATCTCTTCTTGAAGTTTTTCATACCAAATCGTTTTCTTCCTTGTGCTCTCTTGATCATGAACCTGGTAAACAGAACAACAGTTGTTACAATACACTGGATTTTATATATACATGCATATAAATATATGTACATAGATTTATGTACATAGATTTATGTGCATAGATTGATACATAAATGCATATATACATACACATACATGATGGCACTTGCGAAGCCATAGGAGGGTACACACAGTGTTTTCTAATTACTGAGGCCTTGTATTGACAAGTAAAGCAAAGTCCAATTTGGATAGGTTTAGTGCACCTGTTAGTTAAGCCTGTCCTTTTCCCAGATTTAGGTACCAGGCAAGATCTGTAGCTTGACTTGTAGGCTACACAGGGGCTCTAGTTAGTTAGTTAGTTGAACTGCAGTTTGTATGCTTTCCTCAGCTACAAATCCAGCTAAATTGCTTCCTACTACAGCAAAAAAAGGACAGAACATAGTTAGTACTGTTCTGCTAAGCTTGACCTGTTAATTCTACAAGCTGTTTTAATTTTATTATTTTTTTAAAGCTGTGAGAAAGCCTAAAAGATTTAGAGTATGTTTAATAATTAAAAGGTAGCTGCAAAGCCTCTGGAGCACAGCGACTGTACCCTTACACGCTTTAGTCACTCTGAAGCTCTAGAAACAAACCCAGGATGTTCCACACCTCCATTTGCAATTGCACATTGATGCTACAGTTGGAAACACATTTTCAGTACCATACAAAACAACCTGATGGCTGAAAGCTTTAATGCCCTAGCCCTCCTTTTTTGGCAGAGGAGGGCCATTCATTTAGTGAGTTGTCAGTTTTAATTAATTTCAAACTTGAATCAGCTTACAAGAAACTGTGAGACATCCACCACCTTCCTAACCACTAAATCAGTCCAAAAGCTTCAAAGTGACTTTGGAAAGCCTAGTGATTTCAGATTGCTTAGCATCAGTTTTGGTAGAAAAAAATGTGTATGCATATGCAATAAAGAGTTGATAACAGCTACTCTGCACATTACATTAACTACTGTGCCAAATAAATACAGAATTGTATAATGGAGCAAGTAAAAACTACTTACTACAGAGTAGTTTTTATCAAGTAGGAAGACAATATATAGCACAAAGAGCACACAGAACAGCAAATTATTTGGTTGAAGATTTTCAATAGAACTAAAATGCTTGGAAGAGCTAATACTATTCCTGACTTCTGGTATCTCCAGTCAAAACCAACTACATTGCATCCAACTGAACCCCAGGTCTGTTTAAAGCTCAAACAGAAACCCAAGTTCCTTCAGACTTTAACTGTTTTGTAACTAACTAGCTCAGCTGACGCCTGCTGCCCACTCCAAGTTGTCTGGACAAAAGCTGACAAGGACTGTATAGAGCAATAGATTCTTTTTTTAAACCAGCTATAGTTACACACCTCTCATTCTTAAAATGGTCAGACAGTTACTGTCTCAGTCCCTATTCTTGGATTACCAGAGAAATATTTAATAAAACCATATGATCACCTGGTCACCACCAGGCTCACTGATGGTAGGCTTCATATTTCAAGGTTAAGGCAAATTTCAAGAGAAAAGCAGGTATCCTTGGACTGAACAACATGCTCTTAAGTTAGTTTCTCTTCCTTCCCATGCAAACACTTAAAAGGTGACTTAAAACTGCAAACTCCTACACAGCTTCTTCTTTGAAACATGGAAACTCCATCTTGCAGAGCTAGGAGCACATTCCTAATTAATTTCTTCATAGCTGACATAGCCAAGAGGAGAACATGCTTGTATTTCCCACATATAGATGACAAGCATTCAAAGCCATAGAAGTTATAGGTCAACTCTTTGTTTCTAACATTCACAGAACGTGTGGTAAGTCCAAGCAAACAGTTAGAAGTACAGTGGGAAAAAAAGTCTAAGGATAAAGCCATTTCAGTAGGTGGGTGGTTGGAGATCCTGTTTCTTTTCATGTTTATGGTAGTCCTGAATTTGGATCTAAGCCTTGTTTGGAAGCATCAACATGCCCCTTTCACCTACAAGAATGGCAGGACTAGTTCTCCTTTAATTTCCTTTCTTTTGGAAAGAATCGGGCAGAGAGCTGTTAAGCAGCACTGGCATGATCAATGCCAGCAAACCCAAGTGCCAGTGACTAATCTTTGGTTCTGTATGTTCATTCAAAAGTACACACACTATAGCTTTTCATCTAGATACTCTAACAGAAGCAAAGATAGATTAAAAAAAACAAAAGCAAACAAAAACATTGCAAAGGCAAACAGAAACCCCACTAACCAGCCAATAAATGTGGAAAAGAATCAGATCAAAGGCTGTGAAAATTCCTACCCGCTCCCCATGATATAACATGGCAATAATGCAAACTGTCAGTAAAAATAGACAGCTGAAGGCCACTCCTTAACCTTGAGAACAATTTAGATGAATGCTACTTAGAAGTGCCTAGTTTTCATGTTTCTTTTGTATGGCCACTTCTTAATCATTTCCATTGAGTTCACTGGGATCTATACAATGAATATTAAGCAAATCTCAGTGCTTCTTGGAGCCTCTGCCTACAGATAAAAGTACTTTATTTTCAGCAGGTTTTTGTTTTAACAAAGGGGGGAAAAACCCCCAAAACTAACGTTGTTCAACATCAAGAAATAGACAACAAAATGTTCTCTGCTGGGTTTACACAGGCATTTCAGGATTGTTAAAGAGAGTACTTCCTCCCCAGAGTTAAGTGAGACAAGTCTATTGCTGCGAAGGAAGGACATGCTGTCAGCCAGTAGCTACAGCAAAGCACAGACTGTTCCTACCATCTTACCTGCACGAACTATTACCATCAACTTTCTTTACTGTTAGTTTTAGAGTCCTTACAACAGCAGCCACAGGCCGAGCAAGAAAAGACAGAAAAATATCAGACAGGAGCGAAAGAAAGACAGAGGCAGAAAAAAAAATTAATGTTTTAGAGTTAGAGGGAAAATGTCACAAACTATACATTTATTTTCAAAAACAAAAGAATGATAAATGTACAGAATTAAAATAGACAAACTTGTTTCTAGGGACAGATGCTCATCAGAGAAGTGAAGTGAACTGCAGAGATTAATTGGAAGAGGTTGTCATGTTTTCACCAAAAACCTATTTTTTGCATGACTTAGGGCTACCATGAAAGCTTACTTTCAAGCTGCACTTCAGCTTTCTGAGCTCTGACAGGAAGAATTTAGGTTTTTTACTTTCTTCCTCCCAGCTCAAAGAAGCTGTTTTCACTGTGCACTTACATGATTTTAAGAACTCAGTTTTGTAACACAACACGTCAGCCATTGGTACCTAAAACTAACATGGCATATGGAACATGCTTCCAAAAAAAAGGAAAGGTACTAGAAGTAGAAACTGTTCCAAATGCGTTACAATTTTTCCCCAAAATTGCCATGATAATGATTAGCATATGGGTCTTACAGGGCAGCAAAAGCATATTCCATTTGCAGGATTAGCCCTCACTAAGGTATTCAGTATCTGCCTTCACAGTGGAATTTTACAGCTTTTGTTCACTGGAGTTCAGGACAAAAAAAAAAATCAACTTGATTTTAACAAAATGCTGATTTAAGTTTATTTTGCCTTAGCTGTGCTAATTAAGTTCTACAGGCTTCTTTTTCCTCCGCTTATTTCAAAGCATACTTAATTTAAGATGTTGAACTCAAATGAAAAAAATGTTCAAATCAGCTACACCAACCACAGAGAGTAGAAATAGCAACACGTGAATCTTCCTGCATTCTTCTCTGAACACAAAGATGGAATAGAGATGGTGGAAAAAAAGATAGCTGCCTTAGAATAGTAGCAAGCACACAAGTAGAGAGTTTTGTTGCAGACACATGCTTACCCTTCTTTAAGTAATATAGGTTGCTCTATGCTCTTGTGATCTCTTCTTCCCGAAGATGAAATTAAATCTAGAAACTAAAAGGTGAACAAAAAACAGAGATAAAAATGACAGGACTGCACTACCCAAATTAAAATCTACAGCCCACAGCTACAAGACATTATTGTAAAACCAGTTAAACAGAAGGTAATGGCAGAAGCATGAGGAATTTGGGAGGTTTCCTCGGTTGTAAACTAAAAATAGCACAAATGCGCTTAAGCAGAATGACTGCTGATGACCAATGCTTCTTGTGCTTCTCCTTTGTTACACATACCACTTCCTTTTGCAGCATCCTATGAAGCACACATCTCAAGCTCTAAGCAGCAGCTTGTTAATCCAACATAATTATTAAGTAGAAGTAGATCCAAAGAGATTTCACTATTGACATTCACATAATTTGCTAAAAGTTTCTTGAATATTACAGTAATCAGTCTGCTTTTTCCAGCATACGCTTCCTGGTTTACAAACAGTATGTATTACATTCTAGGATGCTAAGCATCAGCTTCAATAACACAGCAGGACTTTCATGACATCCACATGCATTACTTACATTTTTTACTGCATCTGCATATTTCTGCTCATTAAAATAGTCATAAAAAGTAGCCATGTAGGATTCCTTGAAATTGGCCTGAAATACAAAGCCAAAACCATACATATCGTAATAGAGTTTATACAGAAAATATTATTGTTAACAGCAGTAGACCATGAGGCAAGCCACTGCAGATAAGAGGGGTTTTTTTTTCTGGCCAGAGGTAAAATAAGTAAAAGGCTACTTCCATGTTGTACAACTCACATTCAATAGTACCGAATTTTTATTTCAAAAAGGTAGCAGAATGCATTTCAAATGTTCAGTAACTAGTTAACAATGCATTCTTCAAAAGCTTAAATCTTCTGATTCAGCTTTTAATCTTGGTCCTAAAAGAAACTGACAAAGTGGGAGAGAAAGAATTCTATTGTCTCAGAGGATTCATAATTGAGTTACAGATTTATCTACAGCTGCCTGCGTGAATTCTAATAAGACCACCAGCAACCCCAAATTACCACCAGATACAGCAGTGTGGTGACTTGGTTATATAAGTTTTATTTCAATCAATCAGATATCCCGAGCATGGGCATCTAGATCTAATCTCACCACTGACTCTCAGAAAACTAAGCTGGTACAAAACCAGAAGCATAGCCCTTGCCCTTACTGGGCAGTTCTCAGTTGAGCTTTAAAATTCTGAAACTATCTGTAAAGCCCTGTTGAGCTGCTATCATGTATACCTGCAGCAAGTAGAGGACGGGTTCTCCTGATCACTATCTTTCTTCCAGAAGGAAGGAATGAAAAGCCCTGGAACAGACTTCTGGGTTGGTCACACAATTTTACTTTACTGAAATCTAGTTCAGATTAAGACAGATTTAGTTTTCCTGTGAGCATGAGAGGCTTATAATCAAAGCAAACATAAACCAGTTTTGTATAAGCCTAGTGCAACTCAAGCATTTTAAAGGCTTAATTACAATGAGTGATAAAAGATTAAAAAAAAAAAAAGGAAATCACTTTCCTAAATTAAGCCTTTAAATGAAAGTGACATACTTACAGATTTAGATTTTGATAGGCTGCCAAGCGTTTGAATGGTTTTAGAGATAAGAGTCAAAGTTCGAGAAGTCTGAGGATCCTAGGAAAGGGAAGAATATTATACAGATTACCTATTTAAAATATGGAATAGAGAAAGGTAAACCACAATTCTTCTTTCTTACTTCATTCAAAGAAAAGTAACATAAAATTAGAAAAGATGCAATAAAATACCAGAGAAAAAAGGTTGCTTTTTTTAAAGGCTTTTAAAGACTCTTAAGCCATTGTGCGACTCTGTTGTTCTTCAGAGAACCAAAGGCTATCACTTGCAAAACAAAACCAGAGACTTCTATCTTGAAGACAGTCCAGGTCCTCCCCACTCACAGTAAGAACTAGAAGTCTTGAATGAGTTGCTTAGCATCCAAAACACTTCCAACATTGCTGAAAACCCAGCATTAATGTGATGCAGCAAAACTGAAGCAGTGACCATCTTTTCCACAGCAATTTAAACCATCTCTGTCTTTAAATTTCACTGTTCTTCCCATACTTCCAAGTTCTTCACATACTCAGTCATTCAACATATGCTTCATATCCAAGGCAGACACAGCAGATCTTTAAACTAACATAGGTACTTCTCCCAAAGGCTATTAACAGAACTGAAGAAAGAACCTTGATAGACAGACTATGGTCACAGAACCATACACATAGTTAGAAAAAATTGATATGGTACTTACTGGATGGTGTGGTGTAAGCTGAAAGAGGTTTGGAGAAAGAATGGCAGGAGCAAAGAATCTCAGGAAAATAAAGCTGCTGACAGCTGTATACCTCACATCTAGGTCACCTATTAAAAAAAGACCTCTACTCAGCATTTCAATAATCCTTCCTTAAAAGCCTTCTGAAATTATCAGAATCCCTTCAGACAGCTAACTCAAGCATGTGCTGGAAGCGTCCATATTTGGAATTACAGGATGAACTGATGACAAAGGATTTGGAGCCAGAGATCGGCTAGCGTAAACCAAGGATATGTCAATGACAGCCTTTTAAAAAGAAGAGCGTTCATGACACGGGCTATGAGGAGAACACCATTCACTTTCCCACCGCACAGGGAATTTCATACAAACATCCGCTACTCCATCTATGCAGCTGAAGTATGATGAATAATTTACATACTTCATGAAATGTTCAGCACAGAGGCCAGCTCTAGGTAATCCGGTTAGAGCCCTGAGCACAAGTGCTGTACAGATTGTTAATATATCTATTCCAGTTGGTAGTTACAGAAAATACATTTTACATAAAATAAACAGCACAACAGCACAGTCAATGGCTTGCTGCTTGAGCTCCTCTACTATGAAGTGTCTGTTCAAAAGCTGAACTTGTATCACTCTCTCGTAAAACTTCCTTATTGTAATCTGCTTCCCATCATGAAAATACATAGGTTGGTTGTTTTGCTCAATTCCAGTTCTATATTGTCCCCTCATTCTTGAAGAGCCAAAACAACTAGGAGAGGGCAGAAAGAATTCTCTACTGACAGCTAGAAAACCTTTGCAGTGCATGGCCTCCTAGGGCAAAAAGCTCGCAATAACTCAAATAAGTTACAGATTGGCCTTTATTACAGATTGCCATATGAGCAGAAGACAATTCAGCTGCATGGAGCCTGCAGAATGAGCCATTACAAAAACCTGAACATTCAAAAACTGAGCATACTTTGCAAATATTGAAACATACATACCATCATAATGCTATTTTTGAATGCCATTTCCCTTTGAAAGATATTTAAGGAAAACTCATACAAAGTCATGTTCTTTGCTGTTTCTTCCTTGATTATTCATTCCACATTAATACATACTCCAAATAGTATTTTTCATAAGCTGCTGCTCAGTTATTAAATCCATCATGGATCATCCACACTGATAGACTACACCTACATTTAAAAGCTATCAATCAGCAATGTAAAATAAAACAATATATAGAAACTCACCTTGAAACCTTTTGGCAGCTGATTCTCTCAGTGAAAAGAAAATATCACACATCACTGTAGGGCAACTTACACCAGATTTTGTAATTACAGTAAAAATGCGATCAACATATTGCCTCAGATTTTCCTGAAAAAAGCAATGATTATGACAATATTACTATCACTTTCCGCTACGGAAAACTATATTATTCCTGGGTTTATTCATAATGGCATTGTTAGAAGATTCCCACTTCAAAACAACCTCACACTCAATGACACTCTCTTTGGTCAGTGCACATATTCAAGTACAAGAGTAAAAATATTATTCCATATCAAGTGATATGGCTGTATGGCATATTGTTCCTTTTTACAACACCAGTTTCTATAGCACCAGTGGAACCACAGGCTAAGTTATCCTCAAGGGCAGGGAAGAAGTGATTAACATTCTACAGCTATTGTATTTATAGTATAATGTAAATCTGTTGTAAAAATAATTACAACAGCCTGTGGTGTTAAGAAAGCCTTCAGTATATTCTAATGAATGACAAATTATTTGCAACATCATGCATACCCTGTTATTTTCCAGGTTTTCACCATCCTTTAATTTCACAGGATCAATTTCACAAGGTTTATGGACCTGACAGATCTAGAAAAAAAACATATAGTGAACATTCAATATATTTGTTTACCTTCAAGTAGAAAAAGTTTTGTAAAAAGCATAATCTCTTAGGGTTTTTTGAGGTAAAAAGCCAAAGACAACTTTATAAATTTTTGCATATGTGTTTTTGTAGTTTTGACAAAGCACTGAAGGTAAATCACATGCGACTTTTTTTTCTCCTCAAAAAGCAGCATTAATTCGTTCAACGCTTCAGCTAAAGCGCAGAATTTTTCTGTAGGCTCCCTCAAGCAAGGCTGTTCAATAAAAGTCAAATTTTCCCCAAAACAGGCAATTTTGAAAGTGTATCTATATTCTTTAACAACTTGATGTTTTCTGATGAAACATTAAAACAGCAGCTGAAGAAATCGTCAAATCATTTAAAGGAAGTCTGTGGTCTGAAAGTACTGTCCAATTACAGCACTAAAACTCACAAGCACAATTCTGGACTGGAGAGATAATAAACCACTGTTACAATAGATGCATCACATACACAGTTATCTAGGAATAATTTTATTCCTTTATACCCACTGGCTGAAATGTATTACTTACAGCTTCCCAGCAGCTTTCTGCTGTAGATATTCTTTATTCAGCTAAGTTATTACTTTAATACTTTCTCAGAAGCAATATATGTTAGATTTTATAAAACAGAGTAATTATATAAACGGAAGCTTTCCTTTTCCTTTAATACAACCCAACTGTTTCTGAATTGGGTAACTCAGCTGTGGCTAAACACACAGTATTTTAATGTAGAAACAGGCTCTTAAGCATTATTCCCACAAAGTCATGTAAAATGGGAAGGAATAAAAAGCATCTGCTCCCTGAGGACCTTTTACAGTGACATTTTATCAAATAAACAGTTTAAACTGCTCTTACCTCATCTATAATTGGCTTTAGTGTAACTTGCAGATAATGCATCCCTGCCAGTTTCATTGTCTCGTCAATGCACTTGGAAGTTAATGAGTTTCCTCTGAAAATGGTGTTTGGATCTCTGGAAGCGAACAATTTTCTGTAATTTAGTCTCTTTGTAATGAACTGCTAACATATGGAAATAAAAAGCGGTGCAAAGTGACAGAAATCTGGGTTTCAATGCACAACCAAATACTCCTTTTGACACCAGCCTACCGTCAAATGCAGTCACATCCCATTCTGTGCACTTCCAGGTTACAACAGAAAAGCAGTAGTAATGGTTAAGTCCAGAAGGACTATGGATTTCCTTCTTTGTATCAGTGCTGTGTGCTCAGCGCACCATTCAAACACATAGCAACACAGAGGCTCAGATCTAAGTGGTTTACAGTAAAAATGGGGGAAAACACGCTTGTTTTCATGTGCTACAGAACAGCATTAACTTGAGGAAGGGAAGGAGGCAGTGATTTTAGTCTCCACACCACCGGACATTACACATGACTTACTACTTTCTCCTATAAAATAAATGCTTGTAAACTGTAAAGGGAGAAGAAAACACCAGCTCCAATGACACAGCCATCTCTTCTAACTGACTTACAGCACTGTCCTGTGATAACACTACTAAACACAGGGCAGACCCCAATTCTGCCCTGAGAACTGTGTCTGAGAACTGAGCCTGCCATGCAGACTCTCGTGTTTTTCTGAAAAGCTACTTGCACAGAATTCATCCTCTACTATCTGCACTATCATGTGCATTTATTTTTTATTTTAGTATTACCTGCATTCTCAAAATGCAAGCAATTTCATATTCATTTTGTACCTACAATTCCTTGTATAGCAATTTATGCAATGCAGCTAGGTGTATCATCAACAATCTCAACTACAACCTATACGCTCAAATCCTTTGCCTACTGACAGCAGATCAAACTTGGATATCAAGTTATCTGCTTGTTCTTGTAAACGGTTGTGCCCATTTATAAGCAGTGAATAACAGGATGAATGACTTTGCTGGATTCATCATTTTGTTTCATAAAAATGTAAGCTCATTGCCTGTTATAAATGCCAGAAAGCCCTGAAAACAAACACCATCTTTGCTGTTTTATCACAGCAACATGACTGACTAGGGAGCAGCAGACTTCCTCATACTGCAGCAACCAAGCTGTTTCAGGCAACCTGCAGCACAGAAAAAATACACCTACCTACAGGAAAGAAAACACTTTATCCCTCAGACACTCTGGGAAAAAAAGTCAGCCCACACAAAGATTTTATTTTGTGCTAAGGAAGCTGTTACTTCAGTTAACATCTGTCATTCCCCTTGACTCTCTATTGTCTCTTCTATCATCAGCCAGGAGCACGACTACACAGGCACAAAGCTTGTGGCAACAAATATTCTTTAGGACTTGCCTGATATGAATACTAGATCTTACACTACTGAACTGTCAGCCCAACTCTAAGCCAAACAAGGTACTTATAAGAAGTGACCAGAAAAAAATTCTTGCTTTCTGCTATCTATTGCAAGATCCAATCCCATCTTTGTTCCTCAGCCTTCTAATTGGAAAGATCAGACACACACAGCTTGCCTTAAATATTCATGATTAGGAAGAAACTTGTCTTTTTTTTTTTTTTTAACAAATTCAACACTTTTACTCAGCACTAGATGATTTATTAGCACACTATAAAACTGAAATGATTTCATATGAACAGCTGAAGGTAATGTTGCATTTCACAGCTATCATCAAATATAATTGTGACTGAGAAGAGTGAAACCCCCTGCTCTCAGACCTTACAATAGTCTTGCAAGTAGATTTTGCAAAACATGATGGGAATTCCTCCTAAAAATCAAACTTACCAGATCTTCAGAGCAGTGAAATAATTATAAAGAGTTCTGCCACTCAGCTAGAAGGAACAGAAACAGCTCCAACATTTTCTTTTGAAACTACAAGCAATCCTAGAGTGGAGGGTTCTAACACTAGCCAACACAGAGTAGGTGTGATAGAAACTTGGGGTCTGGTACTTACTGAGTTCTCTTCACTTCAGCATTCGCAATGGCACTTATGAAAGGCACAATTCTGCCATAGTGTAAGAAAAGCCTGACCAGAGGTATGGCTGCTTCCTGTTTTTCTCTGCAAACTTCACCCAAAATGTGTGCAGCTGATGCTGAAACAGGCTGAACAATGGAAAGAAATAAAAACTTTGAGAGATTTTTCCAGAACAAGCATTCTTTCTTTCTTTTCCCATTAGCTCCTTAATGCAAAACCCAACACAACAGTTGCAATGGCCAGTTACCCAAATATGCCTGTACATAACATGGGTGGGCATCACATTCCAGTTTTTATGGCTGTAAGTTCTGATTGCAAGAGGGCAGCAATTTAAAAACTGCTGCAGTATTCTCTTTTTCCCCCCCTCCATTTTTAATAGCTGTCTTTTCACTGAATGTCACTGTTGCCTGAGAAGCAAGTGAAGAGAAGAACTCTAACCCTTCTCAGTTTCAAGCCACAGTAAGTAGAGAACCCATTTCTTGTACCGAAAAAATAAAAGCACTATTAAAAAGTGCTTAAAAGTATACATAATGTCACACATGGTCCAACCCTCTGAGATTTCAGGATTATTTCTTGGTTTGTTTGTTTTGGTTTTTTTAATTATACAAGTTAATTGTTCCTCTCCAGTAAAGGAAAACCAATTGATCAAACTGAAGTTTACTATGCATTTTCACATGTAAAATTAGAAAGCCACGGAGATTATGCTGCTGCTAAAACCACTGGTGTTCCTGGGTGTGCCTTTACCCACCATACTGCACACAGATAAAGATCTCTGCAAGAACTGAAAACAAGCACCAGGGATATGCAGAGCTTAATAAGGCCCTCAGGTCTGAAAAGGAAGAAGCTGAAGTCTCTGGTAATTACACAACTATGGTGCCAGCAAGACAGTGACAAACATTTAGAGACCCCTGTGAGGATGATCTGCAGGTAAACAACAAGCAGTGCAAGCAAATTACCTCAACATCTGCAGATTTTAGCAGGATGTCTCTAAGTGGACTGTAATAGTCTGAGGAAAAAACATGGTCCTCAGTGTAAACCACATTTAACCTTAAGGAACCGAGGTCATCAGGTTTCAATGACTTGTTACCATTATCTCTAGGCTGCAGGAAATACCTGATATACAAAAAAATAAGACAGAAAGTTCGTGCTGAAACACAAGATTATCTCAGGCTGTACATGAACACACATAAAATGTACAGATACAATACTTGCATATATATCAAATTCTTGAGAGTTCTGAATCAGACTTTTTTGATTTGCCAGTTTGTTTTCCACCAAGTGCAAGATGGAAAGTTATGATCATAAAGTTTTATGGAGATATGATTAAAAGCTCCCACACTAAAACTATGGCACTGCTGATGAACTTCAGTAAATAATATCACAAAGCCAACGTATTAGAACTCCCACATGCAATACAGACACAGACCGAAATCTCTGATCACATTATCAAAACTTCGTGTTCTTACATTTGCTAAGATTACTTTGGCTTGCTTACAAAAGCGATACAAATTAAATCCATTTAAACTTCATCACCTAGCAGTAATTACTCTTAGTCTTTGCAGCAGACATATGTTTCTATTTATTCTCCAAAATAAAAATGTCAAGTACCATGCTTCGTAAGAACTAGACTGTCGGAGAAATTTCAGAGGGAGTCTCAGTTCTCCCAGAAACTCGTCTCCAAACTTCAAGTTACTGGCATTCCAAAGATCAACTCTGTAATAAAAACAAATTATTTTTAAAGATTCATAATTAATTAAAAAAATGAAAACAAATAATCCCAAACTTATTTCAAATTCTGTTGGGTTTTTTCCCCTCAAGCCTATG
The DNA here is from genome assembly GCF_000696875.1 of Nestor notabilis. NCBI lineage: Eukaryota > Metazoa > Chordata > Aves > Psittaciformes > Psittacidae > Nestor > Nestor notabilis. The sequence goes on from NW_009937715.1 coordinate 72,282, forward strand.
AGTTAGTCTCAAAACTACAACAATAGTTTCTAAACAGTAAAGAGACAAGCTTACCTTAGTTAGATTGCTTGAGCCTTGCAATTTGCCCGCATGAAACATCAATACAAAAAAATCATCTAGACTATCTCTCCCTTATCTGTACTGTTTCCACTATCCATACTGATAAAAAATCAGGGGGCTGTTTTGTTATCCCAGATAATGGAAAAACATGGGTAAAATGGGCACCAGGGTAAAAAAAAGATGCAGAGATATTTAAGGGCTCCATACTGTCAGTCCTGGTCTAATTTGGGATTACTAGCAGCTAAACGTCATCTTTACAGAGTCAGGCTAAATGCCTACACAGTCCTTCCCAGTGCTCTGGCTCCTGGCAAGATTCAAATTTGTTGCACCTAAACCAGTTCTGTACAGATGCTTATGACAATTTTACCACTCCGTATAATCTGTGTATTGACTGAAGCCTACACAATTCCTGGCACTCAGTCCCTCATGTTCGGGAAGTTGTGTGTATGTGTCTCTAGATGATACTTTCTTCCCTTTTACATGCTCTTCAACATTAGGATGTAAAACAACTGCACTAAGCTTCAAAGTAAAAGTACCGGTATCTAACATGGCATTCGCAGATAAAAGCTACAATACCCACTTTAAAGCATGGGTCTCAAATGCCAGGGTAGTTCTTTACGTACATATTTTAAGGTTTCCTTTGAGAGGCATTTTTATTTTAAAGCAAGCTCAGACGAGAATTTTGCAGCTTAGTGACAGTTTGAATGTGCCTTAAACATGGGGGGTGGGAGAGATATTTGGGGAAAAAATACAGGTTTTCAAATAATAAAACATTTTTAGAAGGGCAACTTTAATTTGCATTAGGTGCAAAGTCATCCAATCATGGACATATTTACACAACCTTCCTATTCTCAAGCAAGTCACAGTAGGCTCATCAATGAATGGGTGTTGACAGTCCTGCTAAAAGTTTGTCCTACCTTATACAAGTGCAGAGGACATCATGTTAAATCCTCTGAGCCTTGTATCTCTCAATAGCGTTTCATGCATCAAGTTTCATACAGCAGACATACCATCAGCTCACATTGCATGCCTGCTGGGTAAAGTTCTTCAGACTCTGATATTTTGACAGTATTTCTGCAGGGCAAGAATTCCCCCAAAGGAAAAAAGCTTCTTTGAAAATTCAAAATCTTCTCCTCTCTTTCTTCATATGTGGATGGTATGCTGCTAACTAATTCAGATAGCTAAAAGCAGCTTCAGGAGAAAAGGAATCTTTTGGGAAGTTTATTTACACATAGTCTAATTTACGCTTTACCGAGTATTTACAGGCTACTTGTTTCTGGTTTATCCAAATTCTTTCAAGATGCCCACTAGCAGTAACACTTTCAAACTTACGCGGCCAAAAGGTGCTCCCCCACAGCAACTGAAGTTACAGGAAAAAAATCAGTGCAAAGGATTTGTAGGAGAGGAACTAACAACTCAAGGTACATCTTGCACAGTAAGCAAAGCAGGCATGCAAATTCTGAAATGATTGTTTTGTGCACTCGGGAGTACAAAGCATAGCAGCATTTTAAAAATCATAATACACAGACCTCCAATTCTACAAGATTACTGTTTCCCAAGCTTTTTAAGAGGCAAAATTATGGCAAGTGTTATTCTGAAACTGGTCAGACTTCAGTCACAGAAAGAAAGAAACAGCAGAGAGGGGGAGGAGAAACAATGAATTCACCAGAACATCTGGTCCCTAAGTGTTGATATGCCCTGCAACTTCCTACACCCACTCAAAAAGAGAAACTTTCATAGTTTTAGAGAGAAACCATGAGAGACTAAGCCTCCTCTTTACCCTGTGGAATGGTATTTTTCTCAGGAGAGAAAAAGAAAACAACCCCCCGAACCCATAAATCGTACAATCTGTCCAGAAGGCATGGGGGCAATCTAACTCTGACTAAACAGACTGGAGGAAGTGAGCGGGGGTGGAAGGGGAACCTGAGATGGAAACAAAAACACAGTGTCCTATAGGGGACAAAACCTCTGAGCAACGAGCTTGCCCAACCAAGACTAATACTTTATCTGTTTTTGTCTATTATTTAAGCTCTTAATCTTTTCCCAGCTATTTTGTAAAGCTCCTCACAAACTCTTCATCCTTACCACACTGTGATGTGTTGGTTTTAAGGAATGAAAGATTCTTCTGAAGCTGAGCACCACATACATTATCATTGCAGACAGTAATTTCTCCAGAAAACGATACTTAGTAAGTAAAACAACTGTATAATTCCATTTAGTCTAGTAGTAAAAAAATAAGAATCAACTGAAGCATTTAAGCAGTGTGTAACCACTGTCTACTAATGTCTAGGGTCCCCCCCTCCAGAGTCACAAAATTACCGGGGGATCCTAGTTTTCATTTAAAGCCGGTGTGTGTCTGGGCATCATGGTTACAAAGACTAGACTGGGACTCCCAAGATATTGTTCACTTGCCTACTCCATCACACACAGGCCATGGGATATGGGACATGTTACTTCATACCTGCCTACACCATGCAAAGCTTTGAAGAACTCTGGTGTGGTGCTAAGACTGGTCATTTGCTGTGCTGCGAGACAGACACCACTGAAGCAGCATGGCACTAAACCTAGGCCTTTGCTTTCTCTCCTTTGAATTAGCCACCCTTAAGCCAGCTACCTTTTCACTGCCTGACACAGATGTGCTCTGAGAAACAAAGTACAGCTCTTGTCTCACTCACGTACAGATAGTTTCCCTCTCCTGTCTCACAGAACCATGGCAAATAAATCCATTAATGGTCTTGTAATGTTGCAATACTACACTAACAGGTTACATGAACCGGCAGCTGTCCACCAAATTTAAACAGTCCTCATCCATTCATTTGTGAACACAGATGTGTCTTGCTTGCTGGGAGTAAGTATTGTTCCCCCTTCCCGGTCTCCCCTCCTTTCCTTACAGCCATCTTTGCTTCTAAAAGGACTAGGGAATATTTTGGAAGATAACCCTCATTGCCTCTCCAGTGGGAATACCTGAGGAGGAAGGGGGTGCCACCACTCTCCCTCAACCTTTCTTCTTCCAAATCCTAGCATGAAGGAGAGGGGAATTTCTCATCACCTGATGGAGATACAGCAGTTTTCAGCTACGGTGCATCCAGATCACCAGATGGCCTAAGTCTCTAAGTTTCAGTGTTTGTGATGGTATGACGCATGTGATACCTTTAGGTTTTGCACCTCTTATTGTTTTCTCTCCACTCCTATTTTCCTGTCCCCACAGACACTGTTGACAGGCCTCAGCAGACTTTAAAATAGTAGCAAGTGGGTGGCAGGGGGTGAGGTGGGGTTGTTTTGTTTTTGGAATCAGAGTTGCTTCTTTCCCAAGCAATAGATTTTGCATTTATCATAGCCAGCCTTGCAAGAAGGGGTTAAAGTCTGGCAGGCAAAAGAGAAGAGAAACTGCCTCTGCCCTAGAGAAACTCCAAGTTCAAGAGCTTCCTTTCAGGGAAGAAGGACCTTATATGGGTTGCTAAAATTAAGTGGTAAAAGAAAACATACTCTCTAACTGGGAGCAACACAGAGCTTCTGGGATCTCCTGGGAAAATGAAGGAGGGAAGGAAGGACAAAAGGAGAGAAGGAAGGAAGGAAGGGGAGCCCTGACAAAAAAGGCTGAGCTTAATGACAATCACACATTAGTATGCACAAAGGGTATATATAATATGAAGGAAAATAATAAGGATCTCTCCTGCAGCAGAACCATCACACATATTCAGATACGATCTACAGGATGCTAGAGGTAAACAAACATATACAATGACAAAGACTCACCTTAATTTATCAGCAGTAAAACCATGCTTGCCGCTTTGAAACCTGAGTCTACTACAAAGTTACACAACTTTGGAAGACAAATTTATTGGTATAAAATGGTTTATATTACCTAATCTCCATTTTGTCAACTTCGTCAACATCTTCAATATCAAAATGGGATTTCTTGTTGTAGCTACTGGGTCTTGTAACCTAGTAAAAAGGAGGAAACTTTAACAACTTGATCTGATACAAAAGCATTCTGATGTTACTTGTACAAAGCTCTGGAAGATCACAGCCTTTTACTATTAGCAGTGACTTCAGTCCTGATTCTGAAAACATTCATGCACTTGAATAAACATGGTGACTAAACACATTCCTGACTATACAAAAGTGGTGGTTACACAGTCATACCCAGAAGTAAGTAGGCATGCCATGCTGTCTTTACAGAGAAAGGATGTCTTTAATATTACTACAGTACGTTGAGTTTACATTGACAAAAGAAAAAAAATCATGGAAAAGAGTACCACTTTCATAATCCCTCTAGGGAAATAAAAGAACAATTAATAACTGGATTTTAAATACAGCTGTGTAACTGATGCTTCAGAGTATCTCAGAGGGTCTGAGACACTGAAGTGAAGAGGGGAGGGGCCGACGCAAAACCATCCTTAAAAACATTTTACAGTGGATCCAGTTATAATTGGGAAGTTCTGCCTGTCCTGATATCCTGGAAGTCATTTTATCATGCCCATACAAAAAATACCAAGCAGATCAACTGTCCAAGAGATGCTTGCATGTATTATGCATATCAGAGTATAGAACCAGGTGCACAGTTTAGCAACCATATTTGCAAGACTGATAAACAGCAAAGCATGGGCAGAAAATAATGGGAAGATAGCTGTTAAGAGTAGAGCATTAGCAAAAAAGATTTTGTACAAGCATTTCTTCACATTTGTTTTCTAGCAGGATTATAAAAAGACTTTGATGGTTGTATTTTTGTACAGTGTGTCAGAAACTTGAGAAAAAGGCTACCCCACCCAGCTGAAACCACAGCAGGAACTGATCAAATGCAAGTGCGTATGATGTGTGGGTTCAGCTCTTGGTTGCACACAGAAGCTGAAATTTAGTATAGGTTTAAATACGCTTGTAGCTTGATACTTCCCACTCACAAAAACTGGCTTTTACTGTAAACTTGACTTCTTCGTTTTCTACTGCACATCAGATGCAGATGGTACAAACAAGGAAGGCAAAGATATAGCTGCACAAGTGGGGAGGAACCAGAAGAGATTCTTAAGCACAGGACACTCAACAGAGCCTTTTCTGTGTGTGTGTGTGTATGTATGTGTGAGGGAGGCACCATTATCAAGGCAACACATAAAAACTGAAAGATACTAGCAGCACTGGAGACCAAATGCTCTAGACTAACTGAACCAAGTGCACCTGGAAGCCCAAGAGCACAGGGGATTTAAATGTAGCCTACAATTTCAGCAGCTCAGCACAAACCTTTTCACCCTTGCAACTGCTGTCACTGTGGCTTCAAGAAACTATCTTACATATCTGCAAATGACATTTTCTATTACTATTGTGAAGCTGATGCTGTAATTTTTCATAAGGAAACAAACTTTTAAGCCTTTTATTATCTGTAACATGAGTTGTTAAAAAAGTTATCGCACAGGTGTAACTTACAGCACATCCCTTTAAGGAAACACATTTCTGAGAAGTTTTGCTGGAGTCCACATGTACTAGGTCTCTGCGTTCACCTGTATGATTGCTTAGTGTGCAGATTAATGGAGTTTAAGAGTGGTATTGCTGTGAAGGTAGCTGTATGAAGTTCATGTATTCCAAGGATGGAACTGGAGATGAGGGACCTCAAGTTCACAGTGCTGAACTAGCTGCCATGTGCCATTTTACAAAGAAGGGGGCACAACTTTGCTGTGCTGGTTCCTTTCTTTAGGCAAAGCTGGCAAGCTATATAACACCAGTCATTTTTTTTCAGCACATGCAAGTTTGGAAACAGGTCCCCAGCACTACCTTCTTTGGTTTCCGTAAGAGGACCATTTTCTTGTAGCTGCATATAGAACTCCAAGCCCCCTCACCACGCTGCAGCTGGAGTGGTGGTGAAAATGGCTCCTGGCCATCAGGTGCAAGTTTCGCTCACAGCACCCCTTAAATAAGCCCTTAGATTTCCCAAACCAACTATAAGCTATATTTCTTTCAGAAAATTCATTTGGGTTGTACAAAGGAAAGCAGCCATTCAGTGCCTTTTACAGATCAGCTTCTTCTGTGGAGGCATGGCAGATCGCTGTGTTAGCAGACTGCAGGAAGGGTGACGAAACTGTTTGGAAGCAGTAAGTGACACTGCTGTTAACAGCATGAATCTGTGCAGTTCCATTAGCATTCACCAGCCACAGGTCTGTCCATGTCTCATTAATGAATGTATTTCCCAGTCATAGCAGTTCTACTGAACCTTGTTCCTTGGAGACATTGAGCCTGATATATACTAACTGCTTTCAAATTGACATAAATCTATGATGGCTTTCTCTGCACTAAGGGTATGTTTATGTTTCAGAGTTCTGGCTGATTCAGACATTTCCCAAGCTCTGCTCTTACCCACACAGAAAACATTTTGCTCTGAGTTAGCAGAACAACTGGGGCATGGGCTGGAGTTCAGGTTTTGCTTCAGCTGATACTTGCACACAATCCAGCTCTCAGCATAAAGGCAAGCTAAGCAAGCCTCCAGCCCCCTTCACAACTCCAGCTGGAAGATGCTTTCTGTTTCTCTCCTTCCTCTCCCAGTATGGCACCACCTGCCAAGTTCAGTGTTTAAATACCAAACATTTGTGTCTTCCGCAGTGCACAGAAGGCTGAGGAATCAGACAGGTGAAGTTTTGTGCTTTACAGTCTGAATTCCTGGCTTACATTCTCATTAAAAAGCTCTCACTGACAGATGCCTTGAGAACTGCCTATGTTAAGCATAAGGAAGCCGACTTCAGCGTAGTTACATACAGCATCATTCTTGTGTCACTGCTGAAGGCCAGATGAGGGACTTAAATCCTGGACAGCCCTGAGTAAATACACAGACACCTCAGTGCATGTGGTACCATGGGATCTCCCCACTGCCAACCATGCCCATGCAGCACCTACAGAGCCTCACCAAATCAGCAAGCAGGCACAAAGGCTCACTGCTAGCTAAAGTTAAGTCTGCAGGGAAGTTAACATCCTTGGAAGAGATATGTTGGGTTAGGAAAGGAAAGATTACCTTACACAGCTATCCTGGCCAAGCCTCAAGGCTTCCACCCCTTTGGGCAGTGAGAAAACGCTCCTGCCAATGAAAACTTTGCTATATCTGTTCCTCAAATCCAAATACAGCAGTGCTCATCAACAAGACCATGTTTCTGCTGGTATGACAGACTTTAAATTAGTTGGTACAATTATCAGCTTCTAAGCAAAGATGGCTTTTTTTTTTTTTACTAAGCGGGGAAGACAGCAATAAACCGCTCAGTGACCCTGCCAAGAATGATATGTGTACTTCAGATCTGCACAGTTCAACAGCACTTGTATGGCTCCTCTCTCCCCAGCTCTCCTTCCTGATGTGACTGCCTGTGCTCCTGAACTGATTTGAGAAACCACATGCCAAGACGCCACCCCTATGTCAGCAACAATTTCTAACACAAATGTGACCTGAATGATGCAAGTCATATGGGCAGAAAAAGCTTTACAATGATATGCCAACTGCATTGCACTACTCTGACTTTTCATCAACTTTGTTATGCCAGATATGTTCTTGAAGTGTCTACTGAAATAGAACAGTTAAACATAGACCAGGGCTAAGAAGTCCAAGAGAAAAAGAAAAGATACACATACTTTAGAAGACAGAATGAAAAGCTTCAAAAGGTATCAAAATCATAAACACATGCACATGTATGTATGGACACGCCACAATTACAGCTACTCCTGCCAGAAAGAACCGAAATAAGCACTTTCATGAAAGTTATACTTTGCCTTAACTGGACTTGTTGAAAATGCTCTGTATTAAATAAAGCTGTAGAGGTTTCACCCACTTGGAGAACAGGCACTGGTATTGCAGCAGACTGGTAGACAGCCAGAACATCCAGTTTAAGTGTATTTTTCCTCTACAGTTTTCAGTATCCCTAGGACATAACCTTCCTCCCTGTGACTGGGAATCACAGGGTGGAGCAGCTATAAAAACAAAGGCTAAAAAAATTGTTGTTCTTGTTGTTTTACTTTATTTTTAAATCCCATTTTTAACTGTTGTATTTCAAAACTCTTCTGGGGTGAGTTGCAATGGAGCATAAAGCCTGCCTGGAAGCCCACCTTGAAGCTTTTCCTGCAGAGCACCTGAGCTGAAGCAATATATTGCTCCCTTAGCAGATGGCTAGTCTAATCCTGAGTACTTCTTTCCTCTGTACCATGCTTTGAAACAGTCTTCAAAGAAGACAGCTGGCACAACATGGAGCAGGATACTGTGCCAACTATCTACAGTATAGTATTTCAGCTTATCACCCATTCCTTTGAAATACCAACCTCAAAATAAAACACTTCATCAAAATGTGGATTGTTGGTCTTCTTTTTAACTTTAGTCTTTTTGGCTTCTGATCTGAATTAAGGAAAGAAAAAAGAAAAAAAGGGGTAAGAAACAACATCAGCAGACGTGTGATCCTACAACAGAGCCACTGAGGAACAAATAGTCATCCACTTGATTTATCTGGTAAAGCTAGAATGCCATGTGGCTCCAGCACAGTAAGGCATACACACTCGCACACATTTAATAGAGAGATTCACTGCATGCCTGTTTCTCTGAAGTGGCAGTAATCACAGTTCGTTATCCTGTCTTAAACACGAGTTCTTGATTCTGTCACTCGCTTCATCCAGCAGAATCTTATATCTGTATAAAGCAGCTGGCAAGAATGAGGCTCTAAGGAGCAACATTTGGGGGACAGTCTCAGTCTTGATGTGACTCAAAAATTCCTCATACCCTAACAGCACAGGAGACAGGAAGACTGACATAGCTATTTCTGTGATTTATGTTTTATAATCCTGGCCTGAGGAATCAATGAATGCTTCTCAGTGGCGTGAAATAATCAAAACCACCCAGAACCATTTCCTCAGTAAGAGTGTTTTTATTGCTGTATTACCAGCCTTTTCCCTGCAGCCCCAAGAGCACTTAGTTAATGTTCTGCTATTGAATTATTATTACGAGCAGTGCTGAGCTCTGTAGGATTAAGTCTCTTCATTTCTACTGCTCTGTAGGAACAAGACATGGCAGACCTCTTTCAAAGCACTCCCTGGGCAACAGGCCTGACAAAGTTCAGCACTGCCCATTCATCCTCTGTGGGCAGTGCCATCCACCTGCGCCCGCCTTTTAGAATGCAGACATCAAACTGCTTGAGATTGGGCTAGAGCCAGTCAATGCATTTCTCACAGGCCAGCCAACAGCTGTTTGATGATTTCCAAATGTTATGAACCTATGCTTGATATGTTCTCATTACCTACAAGTGAAAAGCTCTGTGTTGTCCTGTGTCACCAATCTTCCCCTACAGCTCTGCAGGCATAGATAAAACAGACACAGATAGAGAGGCACATCAGCCATGTGGAAAACTGACCTACTAATCGTTTCATTCCAGAATCTATCCCTCATTTCTCATTCAGCAAAGCTGCTTAAGATAGCTTGTAACTGCTTACAGTAACTGGACAATTCTATGTATTCTTTTACAGAGGTCAAGTAAAGTTGGGTCTAATTCCCAGTGCTGCCACAGGCTTCCTGTGTGACTTGAACGGGCTCATCCACCAGCATACAATGTTTTCCCATCTCTAATACAGGCATAGAAACAGTTTTGGTCAGGAAGACTGATAGGTCTCTAAGTACAAATCACACAATAAACAGCAGCACATTTGTTGAAATTTTTACGGTTGGCATTGCATAAATGCAGCAGAATAAAGCAGCTTTCCTACTCTAAAAGGAGAGGCACTGAAAAATCCAGAGAGGAGAATGATGTACAGATTAAGAATATCCCACTGTTCCTAGGAGGAGCAGAGAGATCAGAGAGACTAATCGCCTCCAGGACATAGGGCAGATTGCCTATCCCATCTCATCAGTCACACTTGCCAATCAACCTCTTCACTGATAAACCCATCTGGGAAGGGACTGGGAAGCAGGATGTGGAACAGGAGGCGATTAAAGCAAGCACAATTATTGGGCAATTACAAAGCAGTCAATGGGAATAAGCTGCATGCTGCTTGCTGGAGATAGGAGGCAAGCTTTCTCCCCCATCAAAAACAAGATATGAATAGGATGAGGCTGTGCTGCTTATTCTGAAGGGAAATATATTATCAGTTGTCATACACAGCCAGACTCAGGGGCAGAGGGAAGCAGACAAAGGTAAGTTTGGACATTCGAGGGTACAAGGCTTAGTCAACAAATCTCCTTACAGTATCAGTAATAGCCACCCAGTAACATCTGAAACAAGTTACAGGCTTAAAGCATCAAAGTGTACAACTCAAATGCACAGCTCACTAACGGAGATAATGCACAACACACCTAGACAAACATGAAGAATACAGACCAGTCTCACAGACTCCTCTGCATGCAAGGTAAGAATTTGTCAAGAATACATCTTATTTACAGTATTTTCAATAAAACTATTTCAGTAAAACATTAGGAATAACCCATGCTACCGAATCTGATTCTCCGAGGTCACAGCAGAGCTGTTTTGTTTCTAACATGGCACATACATAAAAGATGACTCTAGATAACCAGAAATAAAACAGTGACATCCAACAACATGGGAAATTTTTATAACAGAATAGGAAAATTTAATCCCAAATTTTAACTGAAGAGTATTATGCATAATGTCATTACTAAAACCTCATTCCAATTTTATCCATGCTATTATGTTTGCATATATCAACTCTCTGGACTGAGCCACTTACAGCTTTCAACACACACACGTTAATTCGCCACACCTACAAAGTTAAAAGACTCCAAATATTCACATACAAACGTGCATACTCTGCAAGATGTTGATGTATTCAGCTTTCTCTTCTGCCCCTGCCCAAAATAGGCAATAAATTTGCTCAAAAACTGGTCTCCAACTGTGAGGTGAGAAAATGCACAAATTAAGCCTAACCACAAATTACATACTCCAGGATATTCAAATTATTCAGGGATTATTCAGACCTTTACATAAATCAAACCTGAAACAAGCCTCAAATTGCTTACTCTAGTATAATTCAGTAGTTCATGCATGCACACACCAACCAACACTTAACATATTCTAGTGGTGTTTAAGTACTCCCATCTGTCCATCTGAGAATGCAGATTTCCAATAGACAAAGGAATCAGGAATCATCCTTATAAAATGGAAGCTCTTGCATGTACAATACTTGCCTGGAGGGTCCTGCTAAGGTAACGGTAGCATAGGGATCACATTGCCCATTCACAATGGGAAGCCCTTGGCACTCCAAAACTCTGGAAAAGAAGAAAATGTAGATGAACAAATTAATGAAATGGGAGGAGGCTGCAGTGAAAATAAAAGCAAATCATTCTCATCCTCTTCCCTTTTCTAATACTTTACACTAGGGAATTGAAATGTCACTATGCACAAGCCTTTAATTTATACCTAAATTTGAAAACACATTTTGGCCTGAAATACGAACTTTAACAAGGTCAAAAATACTGTTGAATTACAAAGAACCCTTCACTTGAAGGATTCTTATTATGCAAGTACAACAACTTAAGGTTCATGAAATAAGAGTCTGCTGTCAAGATGGGAGCTGTCAGCACTGTAAAACTCTGACAACTTACTCTCCAAAAAAAAAAACCCAACCAGTATTTACTTCTGTAACAAAAGACTATAAAAACCAAACAGATGGATCTCAGCAGTAGTCAAGTAATTTCTCAGAATCCTATTCATGAAGGCCTCAGTGCTCTTGGTAATATTTGGCATGGGCTTATTTGTAAAGGTGAGTTAGCTACAGATCAGGAAACAGTTTGACACAGCCACCTTTCTCCATAAAACTTTTAAGTAGCAAAACTGAAGAAACACATACAGCAGCTCTGCACTGAAGAAGTCAAAGAGACACTGGAGGGACAAAATGGAACAAACTGGGCTTTGCTTCAAGCCATGGTGAGAAATCTGCACTTTGGCACTCTCATTTTAACATTGCTTGGGGATAAAAAATCAAAAACTGTCACAACCCCAAAGTGAAAAAATATTTCATGTTTCGCAAGTTAAAACCTAATGAGGAATGCAGCACTGTCCTGGGCAGGCAACAGCATACAATTGAGTTCATGGACTAGGGAATGATATCTCTCTCTCTTTGGGTGTGGGTGTAGGTGTACATATATGTATATATATGACAAAAGCGATGGTATATTGAAAATGATGTGGGATCTGAGCATGACGTGAATGGCATGGAATAAGGGGTGGATACTGTCCTGGGTTCAGCTACAGCAGTCATTTTTTCGCCTTCTTAGTAGCTGGTGCAGTGCTGTGTTTTTGACTTTCAGTCTGGGAACAATGCTGATAACACCGATGTTTTTAGTTGTTGCTAAGTAATGTTTACTCTGACCAAGGACTTTCTCAGTCTCATGCTCTGCCAGAGAGGAGGGGAAGCCAGGAGGAAGCAGAGGCAGGACACCTGACCCAAACTGGCCAAAGGGGTATTCCATACCCCAGCACGTCATGCCCAGTATAGAAACGGGGTGGAGTCACCCGGAAGGCGCAGATCGCTGCTCGGGTCGGGCTGGGTATCGGTCGGCGGGTGGTGAGCAGTTGTGTCCTCTCCCCTTGTTATTCCTCTTATCATTATTACTGGTAGCAGCACTGATTTCTATTATACCTTAGTTACTGGAGTGCTGTTATCTCAACCCGTGGGAGTTACATTCCTCCGATTCTCCTCCCCATCCCTCCGGGAGCGGGGGGAGGAAGGAAGAGGGGGGGGAGTGAGCGAGCGGCTGCGTGGTTCCAAGTTGTCGGCTGGGCTTAAACCACGACAAGCACCAATTGGAAACAAAGGCAGACAAGCCAGATGCCAGGACTCTCCCTCTGCTTCCAACAGGTAAGCCTCTTGGGCTGATGTATTTACGCAATTACAACTGGAAGATTTTGATGACAACAATCTTTGAAGCTGTTTGGACAAATGAGTAGTACTATACCCGCAGTGTGAAATTTCAGGGTGCTGCAAGATCAGCAAGAAAGGAATACCCATTTTACCGCTTTCAGTTATGCCAACTTTGAAGCACAAAAAAAAAAGTAGTAAAAAAATCAACAGAGAAAAATTCAGACGGTGCTCCACAATTTTATCCACAAAGCAAGTTATTTGGCGACATATGATGTGGACTTCAAATACAGTTTAACTAGAGACCTATTTCTTACTCTGCATAAAGGGAGGAAAAAAATTAGTATTCTGCACCAATACAGGAATCCGTTTTGTACTGGAGGAGGTATTATGTAGATAGTGTGATCTTCAATCTTTATGCACTTCTAGGACTCTGTGAACCTCAGTATGATTCCTGTTTTAATAAAAGCAGTCCTTTCAAGAATATGCAGACAATAGAAAGTGATCCCAGACAGCAGGATCTACACTTGAGGACATGCAGAGTTTATAAACCACTACACAATCAAATCACAGATGAATTTGAATGATGGAAAGCGTGAAGTTATCCACACACAAAAGTATGCATATCCTAATTATACACACATACAATGATAGGATCTATTCTAATATTGCCACAAATTGTTACGTTTTTGGTGGATAGTCCTCTGTCGTTAACACCGTCAGCAACAGTTAAAAAGACACATGGTATCGTTAGCTGACCAGAGAGAGCACAGCAATGTAAACTGTTGGGCGCTCGATTTGTACGTGCTTTACCAAACACATGGAGAAGAACACCATGATGACCTCTAATCTCTCATGGCTCTCTCAGGTTTGTTCACTCCAGCTTGGAAACAGAAGTTATCCATCCATGAAGAGCTTACAAAATCATGGATGGTCTGAAGAACATTTCCTCACAAAATAAGAATTAAGTGGCACTTAATGAAATTACCAGACAGCAGGTTTAAAATAAACAAAAGGAAGTACTTCTTCCACACAATGCCTAATGAAGTTGCAAAACTTACTGCCATGGGATGTTGCGGAGGCCAAAAGAATACATGGATTTAAACCAGGACTACACGAGTTCATGGAGTGTAAGTCTGTAGATGGCTATTAAAGCTTAATGGTCCAGAAGCCTCCTCTGGCTCAGGAAAACTCAAATTGCTGATTGAGAAGGGAATAATGCTGGAGCAATCATACCATATTTGAAGTACTACTCACCATCAAATGTTAGAAACGGTACCAAGCTAGACTAGAGGGGGCATTTAACACAGTAGGGTAGATTTATGTTCTCCAGGGAAAAAACAAACCAAAAGAAAATGAAAAAATACACAGCTGTTCTCATGCAGTCATGATGACGAGTGAGACCTTTCTTTTGTGCCGTTGGGATAAGAAAAGCAAAAGCAACCTTGAACGAAACAAAATGTGGGAAAACAGGAAACAGACACCGACGTAAACTACATCCCAAGCCTTTCAGGTAGTTTAAAAGTGGAGATTAAGGATGTTGGAGAAAGCAGACAAAAGACTGAAGACCTACGATTTTGAGGAAGGAAGGTTATGTCTGGAGAATGGCTCAGTTTGGTTCTTACATCTTACTGAGTATTGTAGGGAGAGACAATGAAATTCACCAAGGCACAGGTCTGGTTGACTCATGTTAGTATACACTCATTAGCTGCAGGAAACTGTAATCCTAGATCTGCTCTTGTTCAATCATGGGAAAGTTGCTAGCTAAATTAACACTCCTCCTCTTCCAACCTGGTACCAAAACACTGGCTTTAATTGGCAAGCAGGAAGAGCTAGAACAAATTGACAGCTACTCAGAGACGATAAAATGAAGGTTCAATTGTGCCACATTGTATCATGTTATTAAGACTGACAGTTCATACGTGGATTAGATTAAAATACATATGAAAAGAAATGTATAATGATGGTATAATCTGGGAGGGGAGAGGGGAGGGGGGCGTGCTGGGAAGCAGCGAATAAAGCCAGTAAAAATGAAATGCCTTTGCTCTAATCTTCTGTGGAACTAATTTAACATACATGTACTAGGATAATGAAAAAAAAGCCAAGGCAATCAAGATTATTCAAACATTAAGAGCCAACTCATCAAGCCCCACAGGAAAAATGTCTGGTGGCTGCTACAGTCTTTTCTGCCCAACTGGTAGTTTCTGATCATTAGCTGTCTGGAGTGCAGCTGCGGCAGGGTGAGCCATCCCTTGGAGCTAGCCTGGCTGGGCTCGGCTAAGGTTAGTGCTGGGTCATATGGGAAAACTCTCAATGCAGCTGCCTCACCATATTTTGTTTGTGGTTTATAAAATTAACAGGTTTCAAGGAACAAGACATTTCAGTTTTCAATGTGGTTCATGACCAAACCTTCACAAGAGTAAATAAGCTATGGAAAATTCCCAGAGGGCAAAAGAAAACCTCAAACCCAAACACACCATGAGCATGCACTCTTGCCTTGAAATTATGGGATTACAGAAGTTGAGAAGGAGGCAGGGAGAGATTTTGAAAAAGAAAAGATTTCTCAGCAAAGACTAAGCAGCTCACATCTGACAGCACAGGCATTCCCTCTGCCTCAGGGTTGCCAACCAAGAGCTGTAGGCTGTAGTTTCTGAGACGGCCCCTACACAATCACACTCTAAACCAGGCATGATGATCCAAGCCTGTGGGTGTCCCACACCCCTGCCTTAGAATAGCAAAAATTACTTAAAAATCATAGCCTTTCTGATTAGTTTGGGATGCATATGTGTCATCGGCATCCTTGTGGGCCAGAACGGACAACCAAAGCAAAAACAGGCACAGACAAGAAATGAGAGCAGCCATAGCTATTCTTAAAACATGTATCTCTATTTACTGTTCTTCCAGACTAAATCACTTCCAGTGTACCTAGTCAGGCTCAGTTCTTCCCCCAGTTTCAACCCTAGATAGAGAACAGCACACCGTTCCCACTCTTTTTTGTCAAATAAGACCATTTTCTCATTGTGACTCCTCCACAGAAAAAAAAACAACCAAACCAAACCAAACATCTTTGTTTCTAGTCAATCTTGCTTTTTATCACTGTACATAATCCATCCATTTTAATTGCTTTTCACATACATACTGGGTTCCTGGGATCAATCTTAATGCTTGGCAAATCTAACGATGTATGTTACTAACCTTCTACTTCCAGCCTCCACTTGTTCCACCTTTAATTTCTTTATCTAGAGGCTTTGTTCCATCTCATATGTGTGGTTTTTGGCTACACTCGGGTTCTTCTCTGCGTCATTTCAAAGACAACAGACTTCCTCCTCCTCGCTTGCTCTAGTGATATAATTATTACTTGAACACTCAGTACTTTGTGTGGTAAACCTGACCAGACAGAGAAGTATCAACTTAAAAGCAAGCTTTGTGGCAGGCTTGTCAGAACTGTCATCAAAACAATGCATCTTTGGCTCATGCTAAATACTTGTTTGGTAAGGTCATCTTACAACATATGCACAATACCCCAAGTACCTTGCTTTCCAGGGGTAATGGAGCACCTCTGAATAGTCTCACTTTGTGAATGGGCTTTTTAGGGCACATAAAATAGGCTATTAATCTTCAACTTCTTAACAGAGTATTCCAGTCTCTAGTCTGACAGTAAAGAAGTGGTGTTTCTTCTTTTCTTGCCACATTCAGTTCATTCTTGAATACCCTTTTCTTTTAGTGCAGCCTTGCATCATGAGCTGAGCTCCTTTCTCATTCCCGGTGGTTTATGAGGAACTTTGAGGTAATGCTGCATGACAGACTTCCATGTGCACCTTGGCTAACCTCACATCTTTGCTGGTACATGGTAGCTGCTCTCAAATCAGTGAGCTGACTTCTGTCTTCCACTGCAAGCAAGAACTGTTTCCAGGCCTCCTTATTCCCCTGGTCTGCAGGTGACCAGGGCCTCGCTAAACCAACCATATTCATGTGTTTTAGAGGAGCTTTGCCTGGATGTACCTGCGCCTACCACTACTAAGCACAAACGTGCTGTGTCTAGCTCAGAAATTCCTTGAATCATAAACTTCTGTAGGCCAGCAGAGTGTGTCACCATATGACTGCTCTCATAATTCTTCATCTCCTACTGGACATATACAGTTACATCCAAACTGTTGTTAGTGCACCTTCAAACAAACCTTGCACTTCCTCTCCATTTCCACAAAGTAATCTGCAGGATCTTCATTCAGGATTTAACTTAAACACACAACCCTTTTTTGCCAACAAGCTGATCAAGTGGCCTGTTTCTTCTTGAATAAGGCAAAAATTTTAATGATTGACTCAGTCCTGGTTTTAAATCACACTCTGCCTCCATCACCAAAAATACTAGCATAATTATGTCCCAAACACCTCAAAATTTCTTTAACCAATCCATACTCTGACTCTGCCTCGCCCCTGTCGCCAGGGAATAATAAGGCGTCTAGCAATACTGCATGCATGTATTGAGTCAAGCTCTTGTCCTCTGGAGGAACATTTGAAGCCAAAGGATTATTGCCACTACTAGTAAGTGAATTCTAGTAAAAGAAGATTTCAGAAGTAACTATTCCTTGACTTTTGGAAGTGATCTGCTTGTACTAAAGAAAAATTTCCTACTATACTTCTCACCTGGATGCTTTTTGTAATGAGAACAGACCAGTTTACTCTGAAAGTAGTTTCACTGTGAACTGCTCGCAGTGATGTGCCCTGGTTCACCCTCGCTTTATGTCTCACCCAGACACAAAGTGTTACATCTCTGTGTAGTGTCTGGTGACCGCTGTTGACACTGGTAGAACGAACCTCCAGGAAAACCATTATCCTTTAGGAACTCTAGCAATATCCTATGCTCTTTGGAGGATACCATCCTCTATGTTTAAGGGGGGGCTTGGGGTTTTGTTGTTTGGGTTTTTTCTTATCCTCTGACAGGATTAACACTCAATTGGAGCTACTCTTCCCTCCTTCACATGACAATTCAAAAACTGTGACACTAAATTAAATTCTTCTCCATTCAAACAAATGGCACAACTTCACCTGGGACCAGCATTTCACTCGGTGTGTATTCCCTTAAAATAAAGGCTGTACGGCATTGATGCATTGGCTCCGAAATGTGTCTACACAGGGTACATTATACTCAAAAGCACCTGCATTTCAGTTTCTGAAATCTGGATAGATCTTATGCAGATCAGGGGAACGGGCTGTGCAGGCAACTATTTTGATTTTTCTCTTTAAAATATCTTCCAAAGCCTCCATACCAGAATCACAACAGAAACGCTGAAACTCGAAGATTAGAGCTGCAGCCCCACATAGGTACTGCCTTTTCTTCCCCATTGCCAGCTGAGTTCAGAATAGTTGCAGCCCAGCAAAATATTTAAACATGATCTTAAACTCATGTTATCCTGAACACAGGTTCCTTCCTGAGCTGACCTACAGTTTTTGCAGCCTCATGTAGTACTCAAATTAGGTTTTGGCCTTAACTAGACAGCTCTGTATATGCAACATTTCTGTCATGCACACACGATTCTTATTAACACAAGGCTGTTAATGGTGATTTTACTTTGGACAGAGCAGAGGAAGAGGAACTGACTGTTGATGTTTGGGTTTGAGCAACAATTTCCTTCCCAGGTATTTATTGAATATATTTTATGGCAAAACAGGAACAAATATTCATACAAAGCCAACCAATAATATACAGAAAGCAAATGAAAGCTAATGAGCACAATCCGTATCTACCCAATCTTCACAAAAAATATTACAGATATTACAGTAAATTTACAGACAATGCAAAGAACTGTTTCATTAAAATAAGGAAAAAAACCACTGTCGGCACATATGCATCCCACTTCAAATAACTGCAAAATTTTATCATGTCAGTAGACATCTAAACATTTCTTAATAGTTTAAAAATCATACAGACTTTTTTCTGCTATTAATATGGAAGCTGTCCTCTATGCTACAGTTCAAAACTTCCAATTTGCTTCCCAATACCAGCTCTAGAAATTTCTAGACTTTTAAACCCACACATTTAGAGAGTACCATCTGTACTCTGTACTAAAGAGAGAACAGACTAAAAAGTGGGTGTCATCCATCCTGTTCTCCCAGAACAAGGAGTTAATCCATTAGCAGTTAAACCAGTTCATGAGTCAAATACAGAAGAGTTGCAAGCTTCCTAAAAGCCACTTCAGAAAAATTTTTAGTGAGGTTAGCATAAAAAATGGTTAAATTATCTTTGTGACAGTGCCCTGAGGCCTTGAACAAAGACATAAGCTAGCTGAAATTTTGAACAGCACTGATTCAGTGACTGTTCCTGGCATCAACATCATCATTTCCTCCTGCCCTGGTCTTGGACTTGCAACCCCAATTATTAACAGGGAGTTATAGCTGAATGATGGGAGACTAAAGAGAAAAGGTAAGTAAGGAGAAGGTGTTACTTCTAGCGCATGTTGATTTTCAGAAGAGACAAAAGATCCAACTACAAGTTGCAGCAAAGCAAGAAGTATGTGAAAATTAAGGGAAGCACACAAAAGAAGAGGTACAATCAGGAAAGGATGAATCTGCCCAATGACAGCACTATATTGGTTCTTGCAGGGAAAGTGAAGAAATTGGAATTTGATGTAGCATGGCAGGAAGCCAAGGAATTGGTCAATATATCATGGCAGTTACAGAAGTATGTGTATTAAAGCAGCATGGTGAGGAATGCAAGACGAGTGAAGCACAAAACAACTCCAACATGCAGCAAAGGCTGAGAGCCTAGACAGCAGCATTAGCTGGGCTGACTGTGGCCTACAGCTATACTAAATCAATGCAACAAGATACTGTCTGTACCAGCAGATAAGGAAAGAAAGAAGACCAAAGACCAAAAAGCACATTAGCTGGACACAGAAAGGCTGTTATGGCTACATAATGAAGCCAGTCAGTGACACGAAAATCTCCCATGTTGTTTTTCTTTGCTTGGAAACGTAGGTCAGTCTCAAGAAGATGCACAGGGTGCTATATGGGATATATACCGTTTATGGAAAGCAAACTGCAACAATCTCAGACTTGAGGCCTGTCCGAGTTTAACCTGGTCCCAGGAAGGAGCTGCCCATACACAGCACAACCCCTTCTTTCAGGCAGGGCCTGCATGTCACTGCATACAGGCACGAGCACATAAGCAAGCAAAATTAGCTGCGTGAGCGTGTCCTGACTTTTCTCCTCTGCCAGGCAGCAGAAGCCACAAAGACCTACAACCAAGAGATGGATTGAAAACCATGTGAGAAAAAGGAAGGCAAAATGAAGAAGCCAGTTTTGGAATGACTGAAATTCATCCCAAAAATGGAGTGTGATACTTGGCAGGGTAAAAGTTACCAAGAAAACAGCCAAAGAAAAAGCTTTTGAGCCTACTTGCGGGGATTTGATTATGAAGTAAATAAAAAGATAAGAGAGGAAGACACTAAAACCATAAGTTATAAAGAAATTATGACCCAAATAAATAAGGCACCTGGGGGACTGGGGGGGTTATTCAATTATAAGAAACAAACTACCAAAACAGAAGCAGCATCCCCTTAACCTACCTAAGGGTTTCCTACCTAGCTGTTGAGTAGGGGTTTCATCCCAAGCACTGAGTATTGCCAACCCAAACATCTATCCCAGGCTGGCCACAGATGGTGATATTTTAAATAAAAATTCAGACATGCTGGTAAACAAACTGAAAAGACAGACGACTGTAACAACCAGGAGAGCACGAAGTACAGCAGATTGGAGGAAAGCATCTCAGTTTCCTGCCGCATCACACTCGAACCACAGAGAACAACAACCCGGAACTCTTGGGCCAAGGGAATGCATTAGCTGAGAGTCTGGATCAAAACTCAACAACTTCTGGGTGATAGGTGGTGCACACATGAAGGAAAGGCAAGGGAGTGAGACAGTTTAATGACAGCTGTGGCATTGACACGGTGAAAACCCAGCCAGCTTCTTCTTATCCCTACCCAGTCCAAGTATAACGATTCCTCTACTAAATAAATCCTTGAAGACTCTTTCGCATAGATTCTCACATCATGTATTTAATTAGATGTATTATAGTAGCAAATACACCATTCTAAATGAAAAATTAAAAAAATAGGTCACAGTTTAAAAAGAAGTAACTATTTGTGGACCTCAAAAACAACCAAAGGTACCTTCAAACACTACATGGAGGCTACAACCGTCTGTGCCGGGCATGCTTTAGCACACCTGAGGTAGGTGGAACTTTTAATGCTTTAAAAACACAACTTTAAACAACTCAGAACAACTTTTGATTACATTTATGTGAATAATCAGATGATCTGGGATCTTGGTTAACAACACATTATTAAAGGGCAGTGAACTTTCCGACACATGCAGTACTTTCATTAAGGAATTCAAATTAAGCTGATTCATCACTCCTACTGAAACGTGAGGGCAGTTAAGTTGCCGGCTGAGTCCCAAAGTAACGCTGATGCATTAAATCCATTTTGATAGGAGAACTGGGCTAAGCTTATACAAATTGTGCCACAGTTAAGACAAAAACGCTCTCCACCTAGAATTCAAGAAATAATGTGTCCTGGGTTCAGCTACAGCAGT
>NW_009937716.1:0-26795 GCF_000696875.1 Nestor notabilis
CCCACAAATATGTTAAACAACACAGGTCCCAGTACCGATCCCTGAGGGACAGCACTGGTCTCCCTCTCCAAGTGGACATTGAACCATTGACCACAACTCTTTGTCTGTGGCCATCCAGCCAGTTCTTTATCCACTGAGTGGTCCATCCATCAAATTGGTGTCTCCAATTTAGAGACAAGGAGATCATGTGGGACAGTGTCGAATGCCTTGCACAAGTCCAAGTAGATGATGTCAACTGCTCTGCCGCTGTCCATCAGTCCTGTAGCCCCATCAAAGAAGGCCAGTGGAGTTAATCCTGGAAGAGGGGCATATAACTGTTCAGTAGGAACACTGACAATAATTTATTTGACATACTCCTGAGGGAAACGTCCTTAACTTCCAAGTTTGCCTAACACTGCAGCAGTGTATCTGAGCCGGCGTGCCAAGTCTCAGTTCTGTTTGTTCGCATCCAGTTTTGAGATGGGGCCCACACCAGCAAGTTTTAGCCATGTAACTACTTTGGCCAGGAGCCAGGAAAATATACATACCTCATCACCAGTGCTGTGGCAGCAGAAGGATTTAACAGATTCAGTTCCCCTACTGCAAAAGGTTTTTTCAGTGATGCAAGCTGTACTCCTCAGGGACCTGGTTTAGGGTATACTGGGGAAAGTACTGCCTTTGCTACAATCAGCTATGGTGCTTCCTACATATCTCACTCTACGTGCAAGCCTTCTTAAATATACACCAAAAATAGCAAACTTTTGACACTGGTCAAAAGTTAACGTAAGGAAACAGTAATCTCCAATAGTACTATTTCATTACAGCTGGCAATTTATATTAATAAAACCAGATTTGTGGATGGGAAAATGTTGATATTAATATGCGTACTAATCAGCATCTTCACTACTTTTGCTAATTTTAAATCTTGTATTTCTGAAGTATTTGTAAATATAATTATGACTGAACAATCTCTTTGTTAGTTTGTTTCCTGGAATTTTTAGGTGATTTATAATACCTATGATTCTCCTTTTTAAGTGAAACTTCCAGAAATTATTATCTTACTCACATTTATTTGAAGTAAACAAACAGTACTGAGGTCAAGCATACACCTCAAAATGAGGGGTCTGGGCCTCTATGTGTATTTTTGCTCCTGAACTCTGTGAGCCCAGAAATCTGCCTGCCTGGAGAAAAGTTCCACTCTATACATGAAAAATTTGGGACCAAGACTAAATGTTGCAATTTAATATTTGTTCCAGCTTGTTTTATTAGGAGAATATTTTCTCCATGTCTTGCAGCTCACAGGTTTGTATATTACTAATGTATACATAAAAACACACAGCTTAGCTATGTCTAACAGTCTGATAATAAAACATAGCGCAAAAGGGATGAAGATAAAAGGGACTCATAAGCATGCTATAATACATCTGAAATGCTACTTCCTTTATTACCTCTGAGCACAGTTCTTTTGTAATATTTTTCTTTTCAATGAGGCATATTTCAGGAATTTCAGATGAAAACAGAAACCATTTGTATAGGAAACATGCCATGTGAACATCATGCTTGGTTTCTTTTACAGCCAAAAAGGGTTTACAATGGACCCCATGCCACCCTTCATGGGGCAAGAGAGGGGTGCAGGGCATGGAGGGGCTGCAGCAGTGACATGTCACAGGCATCTCCATGGCAGGGGCAGCTGCAGACCAAGAGCTGGCATGACGTGCTGCTACTTCAGGAGCACTTTCCCTTTCCCTTGGTAGCCCACAAATGGATTGCTGCAGCTCAGCCTCTTCCATGAGAAACAAGAGCTGGTTTTGTCTTTCTATTATGCAATACAGTAAAAAGGAGAAAGATTTTTCTCACTGCAGCAAAGACTCTCTTGGAGCCTGCCCCAGTGATTCCCCAGTACTGCTGTTTCAGTCAGAAATGGTGTAAAAGCTGGAAAGGGCTTTCTGGGCCCCTCTAACAGTGGAAAACCTGCCACCTGTTAAGCTAAAACTTCAGCATAAACTTCAAATGTTAACATAAAAGCAGCATATGATATAAGGTTATGCTTTATATGAAACAGAAACTGAAATACTGCAAACTTAGTCGTCTTTGCATTCAGGATCCGTTTGAGGCTGTTATTTCAAAACGCGTATTTTTCACCTTCATTGTATAATAGAAGGGTCTAGTCCTTAATCAACTGTATCACCTTCTATTTATGGCTCTTCTGCTAATATTTAGCACAGAGTTGCTATTTCTTACACTGTTAATTCACTCTGACATTGCCACTGTGTTGTGAAGTATGAATCACCTGCCACCTCATTTTCAGCTACAAGACCTTATTTATTCATCACTATGGCAACTGCTGCCCCAGCCCAGCTTAACAGTGTTCTTGTCTAGACAGCATTAAACATATCTGAACTTACGGGTGTCTAGTTTTTACAGCCAGGTGTCCAAAAGGTGCAGTGGAGGGAAGAGAGGCAACAGAACAGGAAAGAGAAAGAGTAAAAGTATGTCAGAAGCCACCACACTTTAGATGAAACTTTTTGATTCTGGAGACCTTTCCTGGGATGCAGTGTTAAAATGTGTTCCTCACTCAAGACACAGACTTATAGATGTGCATGAAAGAATACCAAACTGATTTCTAACTGACCTGAATAAGGATCACCATGTCTGTGGTCTCCTCCAGGAGCAGAGGTACCTCTCTGGGCAGAAGCCCACTTCACAGTTCCCATGGAGAAGCGTGATGTGTCTGGAACCGATCAAGGTCAGCAGGTCCTGAGGAAGGTCTTAGAGCTGCTGGCTGGATCTTGGGGAAAACAGAATAACGCACCTGAGTACTGTCCACCTCCCTGTCACAGGAGGTCCCAGTGGAAGGGAGCAGTTTCCTCACAGGCGGTGAAGCAACTGAGCCTACAGCACTTCAGTCACTCTGAAATGTCTATGATGTGCGCCCCTCCTAGCAAGTACCTTTCATGCAATACAAGAAACCCATATTTTAGCATTAGTTTCACAGTGAGAGAGGGCATGGCCTGGTGGTGAATTAGGTGGAAGACACAGACTTGATATTCAGGTCTTACCCCTCCCAGAAAATAACTCAAACAGCATGCTAAAGCAAGGCATATGTGACCATGCTGAACCACAGGTGTGTGTTTTTTGGAACTGTCCCTACTTCAGTACATAAACACAGACCAGAGCAGGTCCAGCTGACATCCAGATATTGACCAACCTAAGCCTCCCCATAACCAACACTTAAGCAGGCATTCTTCCACCTTTTGTTCCTTCTGTGCCTGATACAATCCAATACTCACTGAGCTATAATATACGTTCTTCTGGAAGACAGTAAAATACCCCTGACAAAGGCAAGACTTGAAGTAGCTCTCCCAGTACTGGAAGTGGGAAACAACAGCTTGATTCTCACCCTTCATTCTTGTTCATTATTTTCTGCAAAAGTTTGAAGAACATGACACTCATTTCCAATCAAAACTAAGCAAACATATTAGGGGGCAAGAACAGAGAGAAGGCAAGGGAGAAGAGCAATAAAAATTGATGGTAGGAGTCAGTCTTAATTTTTACTGAACTAAAAGCATGGAATTATTCATACTCTTTAGTCAATGACCCTCATACTGCTACGTGAACAATATGTAATTTTGTTGCTCCCGTATGATACATAAATACCATGCATGCATTCCTGTGGTGAATACCCAAAATAGGAAAGTTGCATGGCACTAGGAGCTAAGTGTAACACTTAGCAATACCCTACAAAGTGCAGCACAAAGGTGTCTGCAGGACTAAACACCCTTATCTTTAATTGTTATCTGTTAATTAGGGATTTTTTCAACACTTAACCCCTAATTGTGTCCTTATTGTAAGTTAAAGATAGAAGAAAAGCACATACAAACCAGACCAACATATAAACCCTATATTGTGGCCACAATTAAGGAGTATACAGCAGATAAAAATGCAATCTGTGATACTTACTTTTTTTTTTTTAACTAAGAGAAAAATCATTGTGGTGTTTGTTGGCAGGCAACAATCTTCTAGCTGGTGCGAGGTGAGAGGGAAATATGGAAGTGTCCAGAATCAGTTCGGGGATGATGCCTGCTGGCAAACAGTGTCACCATCAGAAAAAACAGTGATGGATGTTGCAGCTGCCTGTGATGCCAATGCAGGGCTTGTGTGTGGCAGGGTTGGCTGGTTGGCAGAACTGTTCAAAAACTGAACATCTCCCTTTGAAGAGAAGACATTTAAGATTGTTGGTAGAGATATATATTCAGCATGGTGCCAATGCCACCTTGTCTAGACAGACTGTTACTGAATCTACAAGAAAATGCTCTTCTGGTGGAAACACTAGCCACTAGCTCCCACCACCAGGTCCTTCTTATTTAACACACTCTACAAGACAAGGAGGTGCAGTTTGCACTTTCTGAAATGCCTTGAGTAGGTTGAGAGCAAAGACTGAAAAGGTTGGTTTTTAACTAAAACAGCATTAGGTGACCATGTGTTCAGTTATCTGGCTAGGTCCACTGCAAGGCAGCCATTTGCCCCTTTCACAGCTGTCCCAAACTCATGCTCACAAGGTCATATCATGCATTTGTATGTTACGTGTAAGTATCCCACCTTGACATCTGCAGTTATCCTATACCCTTTCCTGTGCTTGGCTCAGCATTATCCACATTGAAGAATTTGATCATTCCAAAAAGGGATATTCTTGCAAAACATTCATTCATTCCATAAATATGAGGAAATGGTAAGCAAAACATGTACACATCATATTTTGTAGTTGAAAAATGTCACTACAGTCTCTCTTGCTAAATATGATGTCTTGAAAATCAAGTGGTTTTCACTTGAATTCACTACGCTACAGTGTACAGCAAGGCATGATTTTTACTGATGTGTGTAATTACATTATATTGACCTTTCCTACCCAGAAGATTCCCATTATTTTTACATTGCAACACCATTATGCCATCCCAGGTGTCACTGTGGAGTGGTCATTGACCATCTGTCAATATTAATAAATCTAATGGCTTGGTGTTAGGAAAATCTCTTATATACTTAATGCTCTACCAAAACCTTGGGATAAGAGTGTCCACCTGGTATAAGTCATTCTAATGCAGACAAATTAATTACCTGTAGCTGCTTGAAAATGATTGAATTCTCTGAAACCCAATGCTATTTTGCTTTGGGGTTGCAGTTAAGCCCTTGGCAAGCTTGATGAGAGCAGTGACACAAATGGGGGCACTGTTGCTAGACATTTGTGTATAGGGTCCTATCAACTCAGTCCCAGCAGTTACTACATAGAGTTGACACAATGCCTTCTGCTTAAACTTCTTGAGTTTCCCTCATTTAAACACCCTTGTAAGAATAAAATATCTTCCAGAGACACCAAGTGCCTAAGCTGAGCATTACTGGTAAGAGCTTAATACTCTCCATCAAGAAGCCAGACTGCTGGTGACTGCCAATAATTGATACACCATAGAACGGATTGTATATGAGTAAGGATTTAATCTCAGTGTTAGTATTGCCCCTAGGAAAACTAATATCTGTGTTTAATAAAGGATGTAGCTCACTGATGGAATATGATTTTAGTATGAGTGAAGCCTCATGTTTGTTCAACATGACTTCCATTTCTGAGGCAAATTGAACTATCAGGATGCTTCCCACTCTTTGGCAAAAAGTGCAGATGAAAAGACATAGTTCAAGTACTGGAAGAATGATATGTACTATACATACAGATGCTCCAGAAAGTTTATTGTTTTTCTAACCAGAAATGAGGCCCAAATGTTCAAATGTGACTTTTGGCCTACTGTCAGCTATTTCTCTCATGGGGCTGCCAGACATACAGGAGTGGGTGATGGTGCCTATGCATCTATGCACTGGAAGTACTGTATTCATACTGGATGAAGAGAGGCTGAGAAAATTGGGGCTGGAGAAGAGAAACTGCATGGAGACTTTATAGCAGCCATCCAGTATATGAAGAGGGCCTACAAAGATGCTGGGGAGGGACTGTTCACTAGGGACTGTAGTGACAGGACAAGGGGTAATGGGTTCAAACTAAAACAGGGAAAGTTCAGGTTAGATATAAGGAAGAAGTTCTTTACAGTGAGGGTGGTGAGGCACTGGAATGGGTTGCCCAGGGAAGTGGTAAATGCTCTATCCTTGGCAGTGTTCGAGTCAGGTTGGACGGGCCTTGGGCAGCATGGTATAGTGTGAGGTGTCCCTGCTGATGGCAGGGGATTGGAATTAGATGATCTTAAGTTCCTTTCCAACCCAAACTGTTCTGTGATTCTATGATTCTATGATTTAAGCATTTGCTTTAGAGTATTAGGAGCACGCAGTGCTTAACTGGACTGATAAAGGAGCACTAGACAGAGTTTGTATTTAATAGCAATTAATAAATATGTATTTTTTTTCATTTAATGTGAAATGTGAATTTAAATAGCTGCTTTTCTTTGTGAATCATAATATAGCCGTGGCTGTACTATACGTTTGATTGCATACTAAGGTAAATGCAATTATAGTCTCTGAACTCTTCAAAAAGGGCATTACATTTGCTGAAAAGATAGAAGGAGGCAAATAATTTACAGATTATAACAGGAAAAACAAACTTTTATTAAAAATTTCGTATTAGAAATCATGGAAATCAAACACATTGCAAAGTTCTACAGCAAAGCAGATATTTTTCCCCCTTGATTTGTTGTTGTAATTTGCAAAAAAGCAATGTCCTCAAAAATTTACAACTTACCAGGCAACATTTTTAAAAAAAAACAAAAAACAAAAAACCAAACAATTAAAACCCAGAACCAAGCACCCTTTTTTAACTCTTCCGTGTGCAAAGAGATGAGAATTTCCATTTTTGCAGCATCATTTCCATTTCCTGGTCATTGCTTGAGTGACAGAG
The DNA here is from genome assembly GCF_000696875.1 of Nestor notabilis. Classification (NCBI taxonomy): domain Eukaryota; kingdom Metazoa; phylum Chordata; class Aves; order Psittaciformes; family Psittacidae; genus Nestor; species Nestor notabilis. The sequence continues at coordinate 6,863 of NW_009937716.1, forward strand.
TTTTGTGATGTTTTCAACGAGTTTTCAAGCTAGTACCTTATTTGGCTTTGAAGCTTTTCTGGTATTTGCTATTTTTATTCTTTTTGGCATGCTTACTACTGCTTTCGTCATGTCAAACCCTGTCTAGGAAGATTCACTAAAATGGCAGCTAGGCTAAGTTGACTAATGGAAGGATGAAGGGTGTTCTGGATGCCTTAAAAATTTCTCTGGTGTGTAATTTTATCAAATAAATGTTGATAAGGTTGTCCTGATAAAAGTCACAGGCAACATCCCTTTTTACCAGCACAATGTGAGTTTGTTTCAGTGGGACAAGGATTTGGCTCATCTGCATGTTTTTACTGACAATCTTGAGCACATGCACAGAGTATTTAAAGTAGTTTTCAGAGGCTGACATCTTCTTTCTATAAACTTTTTACAGTTGCTCATCTATGCCTCTGTTGTGCTTAGCTTGAAAATCAATTCTTAGTTGAAACTCCATCATTCAAATTGTAAAAACATAAACCATCATGCATTTGCAAGCTGACGTAGTAAAATAGTACATGGAATAGATGCTACTTGAATATAACTAAGAAGTAATAGAAATATCTTTTCTGCTCTAACGTAAAAAGCTGTATACCCTCCATGGTAGAGAGCTTGGGGTCAGATTCTTGTTCTATCTGTAGCCTGACAATTCCTGGGAAAGAGGGGAAATGCTGTGCAAATGTAATTGAAAGCAGAAACCTGTTTTTTCTCATTATTTAACTACAGCTGTCACTGATGTATGTTATGAATTTGTATGGTGAACTTCATCTTACACATAATGAAACAATATGGTGGCTGTAGCTGACTATGCCTAGTCTGAGGGCTGCCCAGGCCTGACAAACATACTTCCAAATCTGTGCTACAACAGCATAGATATCACATGCCAGAATTGGAATGTGCAATGTTATCACCTGCAAGCCACATTCTGATTCAGCCTTAATTGTGTTAAATAAAATATCTGAAACATGCAGAAGAAAATTGCTCCTTGTAGGCCAATGGCCACATAAACCATCTGCAGTCTTCAGCCCACAGGGGCACCAAGTTCTGTGGGAAAGCCAAGATAGGCCTTCCCATCCTGCTTTTTTCTCATGCTTCTACTGCAATCTCCTATGGAGAAGAAAGTGCTGAAGTTTAAATATTCCTCCAGCAGCAGAACCCGTAAGATGGATGACCTTTCTGGCATGTTGCTTGACAGAGTAGACTGAACACACATGGCAGAATCTGGCTTTTATGCTTCTATTTTGGTTTCAGCAGCAACATTAATAAAGCATGTCAGTTTGCCCTCATTCCAGTTCAGTGGCAGCCTTGTTATACAATGTACTTTGACATACAGTAGTCTATTTGCTAACATGTTGGGAGACAAAATCATATTGCAATACAGAATATGATAATTTATCTCACTCTGACTTAGAAGCACAAAGGTTACAGCTAGAATGTGGAATCTGGTCATTACTTACTTGACTTTTTACAGGATATTTTTTTTTAATGTTGGTATTTGAAATCTGGTGTGATAAGTCTCTTCGTAATCATGCAGGTTTGTCTCTGCAGCGTCAGTAGCAGTTTGGCCTTTCAGCGTAGTATTTATAGAATGAAGGGGGAAATGCCAAAGGGAAGAAACACTGAACCCTGAGTATAAATGGAGTAAAACATTAAGTAATGGCTGCTGGATCTGGCTGGCTTTCAGAAATGGAATCATAAGCATTCCCAGTTTCTTCTGGATCAGTGCTATTACAGGGTAGTATTTTATTTTCAGTCCTCACTAAGAAATTGAAAACATTCCCTGTGAAAGATGACACTGAAGTCCTGGTTCACTGAACTAAATGTCCTTCGGGGAAAATTAAGTAACATTAAAAACAAAAACAATGAAAATATGTTCCTGAGGACTAAGATCTAGTCAGTAGAGTTCTTTTAATTAACTTCAAACTGGCTTTAATTTTGATACAGAAGTATCTTACTCTTTAGCCTTTCTATCTAGGAAGGAATTTGAGAATCTTTGTCAAGGCAGACCTGAACCTCCTTAACAAGTAATTGCAGAACATTGTATCAAAACTCAGAAAAAAAAATATAATTTCAAGAATATCTAAAACCATTGTAATGGGAAGAAATTAAGAATTAAGAAGATAACAGAGAATTTCTTTCTCTACTGTATTAGCAGAACCAGCCAGAGATGCAACCAGCAGGATCTCAGTTGCCAAAAGAATTGACAGAATGAAACCACCTTCAGATGTCCATGAAAAAAAAACAAACTAGTGCAAAGTGAGTGCTTTGCCCAGGTATGATGCAGAGAAAGTTTTAAGAATTAAAATGTACTTTTCCTTATTAAGCTTCCCTGAGGGCACAAAGAATGTATTTTATCCATTAGCTTTGTTCTTGTTGATCTTAAGGTCCTTTTCAACCCTAATTATTCTATGATTCTATATGCTTTTACCACAGAATCCTAGCATGGTTTGGGTTGGAAATGACCTTTAAAATGATACAGTTTCAATCCCCCTGCCACAGGCAGGAACATCCTTCATTAGACCATGTTTCTCAAAGCTCATTCCAACCTGGCCTTGAACCCTGGACTTCCAGGTATGGTGCATCCACAATTTCTCTAGGCAAACTGTTCCAGGATCTTGCCACCCTAATTATAAAATATTTCTTCCTTATATGTAACCTAAGTCTACCATCTTCCCATTTAAACCCATCTTTCCTTGCCCTATAACTATGGCCCTGGTAAAACAGCTCTTTCCATCTTTCTTATAAGCCCCTATCATGATTTAAGCCCCGCTGGTAACTCAGCACCATGCAGCCACTCACTCACACCATCCTTCCTTTCTCCCCAGGCGGGATGGGGAGAAGAACTAAAAGTATGTAAATCCCACGGGTTGAGATAAGAACAGTCCAGTAACTGAAGTATAATACATAACTACTACTGCTACCACCAGTAACAATAATGATAAGGGAAAATAACAAGGGGAGAGGATATAAAACTAAAAGGGGAAAAAGAAAAGAAAACAATAAACACAAATACACCATACAATTGCTCACCACCTGCTGACTGATACCCAGCAGTGACCTGGCCCTTCCAGTTAACTCCCCCACTTTATGTACTGGGCATGACGTGCTGTGGTATGGAATACCCCTTTGGCCAGTTTGGGTCAGGTGTCCTGTCTCTGCTTCCTCCTGGCTTCCCCTCCTCCCTGGCAGAGCATGAGAGACTGAAAGGTCCTTGATTGGGGTAAGCATTAGTGAGCAACAAATAAACCATTGGTGTGTTATCAGCATTGTTCTCAGACTAAAGCCAAAACACTGTGCCAGCTACTAGAAAGAAAGAAAGAATAACTGTTACAGCTGAAACCAGGGTAGCCCTCTTTAAGTATTCAAAGGGCACATTAATGTCTTCCCAGAGCCTTCTCTTCTCCAGGCTGAACAGCCCCAGCTCTCTCAGCCTTTCCTATTGGAGAGGTGCTCCAGCCCTTTGATCATCTTGGTGGTCGTTCTCTGGACTTGCCCCAATAGCTCCATGTCTTTCTTGTACTTCAGACTCCAGATCTGAAAACAGTACTGCAGGTGGGGTCTCACCAGGGTGGAGTAGGGAAGAGAAACGTTACTAAGAGACATGCTGCTCTATAGCACACCACAACCCTACACCCCTCATAACACCACCTCATCAGCATTCAGGCATGACTACATATTTTTATAGACTCGTGAAAGCCACTGGTATGAAGTTGGTTGCAATTAAACACATAGGGAATCCTGAAGCTGTGACTCCAGGGAGTGGGAGAAATCAGAGAAGCTGGGAGAGGAGGGTCTCCATGACTGGAGATTGGGCAGGCAGCATCCCACTTTCCCAGCCCATTTGCCACAAAAGTCTTCTATACATTTAATTTCCAGAAAGGGCATATGCCCTATTTCACCAAACTTTAAGTAAGGAGAAAACAGTGGATGAAATGAGTGCAACACAACAGTGCATGCTGACAAGTATTTGCACATTATTTGCTCATGCAAAGGAAACAACTAGGTTCATAGCTCAAATTATGAGCTGCGTCAAAGAGCTCAGCTACCATAAGCAAGCAGCCATGTAGGCAGCAGAAATGAAGACCTGTGTCTGCCCTGAAAGCAGCAGCCTGTACCTCCTTCCCAGCAAGAAATGCTAGTCCTGTAACTCCACAGACTTGCACAGCCTGAAGGAACTGTGCCTAGAAATTAGGTCCTGCATGCCTTTTTCTATTGTGCTTTACCAATACTTGCTGTAAGTAAGAGGTTGGCAGAGTTGTTATCTGCTGCTAGGCCTCTTGCTCCTCACCCTATTTCATTATACGTGACTCCCCTGAACAGCAGGAGGTCGCAAGAGGTCATCAAACTTTTGAAGACCTTTGTCCCAGAGCTGTTGACAAATACCTAGTTCCGCACTTTACTGTACGTGGCACTGTACAGTAGGCTGTATAAGCAGAAAGACAAAGGAGTGCAAAACCAATTATTTGCTCAAGCTATTTTAGTGAGGCTGGTGGGGTATTTTTCCTCATTGTTCATAGAAAGTATCTGAGGAGAAAGGTTCCACTGGTCTGTAAAACACTGCTCTTATCCACAATACTAACATGGAACTGCCTGATGCAGTATTCAGTGGAAAAAAATTTCCCCATAAAGAAGTTTAGATTGCAGTGGGGTTGCTGCCAGAGCAGAATGTCAGCTTAGGCAACAGAGCCTTGAGTCGAATGTGGCTGTCATGAATCCTTGCTGCAGTATGCCCCATTACACTTTAAATTTTGATGCACTGCAGAACTGGCCAGCTCTTTCTTATTCACCTTCAATGAGATTCAATCATCAGCTACTCTGCATGCCACGTTTCTTTAACAGGGATCTCAGTAAAAAGATTATAAGCAGCTTCACACATCCATGGGAAAGTCCCTCACAGTCTCCTCTTGAAGCTAATTTTATAACCTTGTGTAGAAGAAGCTGGCAATGAGATATTCCATAAAGGAGTTCTGGATCATTTCATTATTATTGGAAATATAGTCAAGGGAGAAGGCCCATCTGGAGTATATTTTTGCCAGCCTTCCATCATATGGTGACACACAATTGCCGACATTCATATTCTTGCTTAAATTCTGGTATTTCTTTCCTTCTTTCCCTTCATTAAATTATATCCCAAGGAAGAATCCATGTCTGAACTCCTGTGGAACAGTTATATTTATCATCTTGTGATTCCGTAACAATTGTTAGTTTTTCTTCCTTTTGGATCTTAAGAAACAATGTAGCTTTCAAGAGCACAAGACTAGTGAGTTGAAGGTAAAATGCTTACCTCTACTTTTGCTAAACAAAAACCAGTCTTCATTCTTTCAAACTGGGTCAGAAAGCTAGACTTACCTGAAGCCACACAGTTTGAATAAAGCTTTTTATCAAAAGCTCGATCTGATGAAGTTGTTTGTAGAAAGCACTTTGTCTTGGTTAGTTGGAAAACAGAGGTCAGAACCTGTGAGTTCAGCCAGTGATTCAGATACAGCTTATGTAATCAAAAGGTACATGCTGGTCAAGAAAAAGAGTGATTGGAGCCTGATGGTCACAGCTTGGTGTAAATGTAACAGAACTGGTGCTTAGCTAGCCTAAATACTTTTTTTAAACATTTTTTCAATGTACTGATTAAGAAATATGAAATCTTATATCTAAATCAGAAGAGGTGGTGCACCTCTCATTCCTCAGGCAGAAACACAAGTCAGCAGCTTCCACATCAGTAGATTTTAGCTCTGATTTGCAAACCATTCCCGGGTGTTCAGTTTTCATTATATTACTGATATTGTCAACAAGTCTCTCAGTTACTGCCACATCCTTTTTTAGTGTCAGCCAGGCTTGCATGGTCCAAGGGGAGTCCAGGGTTCCTAGGGGAATCCTAGGTGTGACAGGATACAGCCTTAGAGAATGACTTTGGTTCAGCTTTACAAGGAAAATAGTTGCATGCAAGGACTTCAGATGCTGCTAGAATGCTGTTCAACTCAACTTATGTTGAGTCCTGCCCAAATGCAGATGTCCAAGAACACAACAGCTGCAAATAACGAATCACAGTCATTTCCAATGATACCCATATGATTTCTTTTTACCTCTCAGATTTGTTCTGTAAAGCTCAGGATCAAAGTTGGGAAACTTACAAAGAAAGTGAATTTGAGGAGAACATGAAGAAAAAGCCCTTTATGAAAGTCCAGCAACTCAGAGGCAGTTATGAAAGACTGCACGACCATGTGAATCATTGCAGCTGTTTACTGGGAGTAAAGCAGATGCGCAGAATGTAAGTACTGGCACTGCATTTCTGTGCTTTCATCTCTGAGATAATCTTCACTTTTCCAAATTAATATGTAATGAGAACACTGTGCTCCATCATACTGATTCTCTAGACATGCTTAAGAGATGGGAAGTGTCAGATAAAGATAGTATCTTAATAAAAGTTAATGGTTCAAATAGGATCAAAGCAAGAAATTTCTCAAGGACCCTTTGGATATGAAACACAAAAGAAAGCAGTCATACATTCCTGGCAAAGGTCTGTTCTGTTTCCTCCCAGGAGGTCTAGGTAGGAGTATGGGGAAAAAGAAGACTACACATAAAAGCAGCAAAGTAGGCTAATGGAGCACTCCCTACTTCCAAGAGATTTTTGTAACTTTTCACCATAATGCTAATGCTTTATGTAGACAAGGAGTAGGAGTAAAGCAGTCCTACGAATGTTTTGCTTCTCTTTATTATCAGCAGAACAAGCAGTAATAATGTTTATTCTTGTTCTGCTCCTTTCACCAGACAAAATAGTGGTGAAGAAAGCCATGAAATTATCTTGCTGCAAGAAAAACTAATGATATCTCTAGAAAACATGCTTTCTATCTTCCATATTAATGTGCATTCCCCTGGGAGGCAGTTCCAAGTGACAAGGGGGTCCTTAACATAATTGAGCTCCGTGATATTTCATGGAACTTGTGGCAATAACTTTGTTAATGGCCACAGCTGAAGTATACAATTAAAACAACTCTTGGTTATCTTCCATTCTTTGCTTTGTAAAATTTATATCAGCTTCTGTTATAACACCATTGATTGACTGAAACAAAAATGCAGATGCAGAGTATGAAGCTTTTATGAGGCCTCATACTATTGACCATAAAATAAAGGACTCATCAAGATAAATTTACATGCAATCTTAAGTCTTCCACTGTGTGCATCTATTATAAAAAACTCAAGCTTTTCAGAAGAGATAGCATCTTTTATTAGCTAGCTGATATAGTTAGATAAAGTCAGATAAGCTTGCACAGTCCCTTCATCAAACTAGAGACAAGGACCAAACTCCATGCCAAAGAGATATTGGAAATGATGTGTGTCTACATCAGCCTTCCTACTGCCTTATGGGCAGTAGTATGTCTTCCACTGGATTGTAACTAGCTCCAAAGAAAAAGTGACATTTTATCCCACAATAGCTTTCTGGAATAAAGCAGTACAGAATTTAAGTTCGTTAATCATTGTTGTCTATATTGTTGGTATCTGCTTCCAAATGTGAAATACCTGAATCACATGCTACATATCAGTCCGTTATTCGATTTGTCTATATACATACTAAAGCAAAGGAATTCTTTGAGAAAACAATGACCTCTTCAGACTAGCAAGGCACTATCTATCCCAGTAGCCACAGAGAAAGGAATATACTTAGCACTTTGCAAGTTGTATATTAAAAATATCGCACCATGATTTTTCTGGGAAAAGAAGAAAAAGCCTTTCTCAAACTGGAATTAAGACTCTGCCTAAGTGTTTACTAGATTAAAAGATCCTTAGACCCTGTATTAAAAAAAAATAAAGTCATGAAAACACAAGGTATTTTCATTCAAGGAATGAAACTGTCTTCCACCTCTTGTAGCATAGAACTATGCAAGAGAATACCTCCTACTAGGTTTAGCATTTCTAGAACAGTTTTTCAGTATGGATTATATATTCATGCACCTCAGCCCCGCCAACAGATTTAACAGATCCTTTGTGAGGAGGGAGGCAGGCAAGGAATACCGAGGGAGACATGAAAGAAAAGGAGAATGTTCTACCTAGCATAACCTTGCCCTTGACATGCAGGATCTCCTCTAGCTGGAGAGAAGCTTTGGGAATGGTTCTTCACCATGAACCATCTGTAAGCAGCTGTTCTGTGTCTAAAGCAGGCAGTTGCTCTTCTAGCTCCTGTTGTAACTTGTGTGGGCTCTCCTGCACAGCTCATTAAGGCATTAAGTTTAAGGTGGTAAATTGAAAGAAACTTCTATTATTTATTGAAAGACATAATTGCAGACCTGAAGTTAAGATCTTAGAGGGATTCTAAAAAAATCCTCCAGCTGCTTGAAAAAAATCTATTATTCCACTAGGAAGGGCTGCAAAGATTGCTATTTCAGCTAGTTTTCTTGTATAATTCATAAACATTGCCTGTCAGATCCCAAAATCTTCACCCAAACTCCCGAGCAAATGGAATTTTGCCCAAGGAAGGATTAAATAAGGTCTTCTGCAGTTAACCCTGTGAGCCTAGCACTGAAGGACTTGTTGTCATGATAATGTTACCTATTCTGACAAAGTGGGAAGAGTTGCAGAGGTTATATATTTTTACATGTTGATCCATGAGCATTTGTTTAGTCTGGAAATTCACTGGTCATCAAATAGTCACAAAGTATATAGCAGTCTGGCCAAATTTGGGTTTACCCTCCAGACTCCTGTAATTTTGCATCGTTTTCCATCATTCGTGTGCGAGGTAAGGATACAAATGCAAATGCTTTTTGTGGTAACTGTGGTGACTTTTTTTCAATTTGTAGTTCTCCTAAAACCAGAACACTATTGACAACAGCTTTGCTTTTCTTAACTGCCTTTTATGGGTCCTTTAGAGGTATTCCTTAACACTTTCTGGATCAGAAAGCTGAAAACCATTGCTAAACTTAAATTATTTCCTTTTAAGTGCTGAAGCTGTTGACACTTGTAGTCCACAGCCTAAGTATTTTTTTTTTTTTTAAATTTGATGACCAAAGGCAGGATTCTGATGTTCTTACTTCCCCTCTGACAAGAAGCTTTTCTGTGGTGGGTCTACTCCTGCAATGAAGTACTACAAGGTATTACGAAGCAGCTTCTAATTACTGGTCTTCCTTATCAACACTGTGTGCACAAAACAATTATCAGCTTTATTATCTTGGAGCAGAACATGACCTTGAAAGTGTCCTGACCTGAATTTTACTGGTACAGGGTAAATTCCCATTATTATTCCTCGCAAATGAATCACACAGATTGTGTTTACCTTCTGTAGGAGGCACAGCGCTGTGTGTTATTGTAATGTCTAATGCCACCATTTGCTCAGGGCAGAACCAGATAAAAATAAATTGGCTGAGATTAACCTAACACACTTCGACTTTACAGGTCCACGTAAGTGCCAGAAGCAGTAATGATGAAAAAAAGTGTATTATGGATGTAGAAAATTCAGCTTAAATTCTCTGTGAACTCAATTCCAATTTCACATATAGAAGAGGTGTCTTCGTCAGATTCCAATTCAGTTAAGAGCATGAGGTCCAAGTATTCCTTAAGACATGAACGAGCAGATACTATTTGGATGATCTAATATTGCAACGAGCATAATGTAAAATCCTGAACAGAGTGACCTCTCTGATACCTGAAACTATGCATCTGAATCATGAATATGAGATCTACTTACCTTTTCTCTGTATTTTGAAGGAGTCAGACTAATTTCTGCACTGATCTAGTGCCATGAGGACAGCAGTAATGCTGCTCTGTGTGAGCTAAAACATAGTCATACCATTCTCTTTCAGTGGCACTTAAAAAGAAGTGCGAATATTTCAAAATAGAAGGCCTAAAATTACACTTAGCAACCCGAATGAGTGGCTTGATTTTCAAATTAATTGGACATTTGAAAGTTCTCATTCAGCTGTTACTACTACGGATCCTAGGAAATCAAGCTGCCAATTTGTATCCAACTACAATATACAGATGAACATGTGTATCTGAATACGGTCATAATTCTCTGTTCTTCTTGTCTTCATTTAGCAAAAATGACGTGTCAGAAAAAATGCTAGAGAAGACATGAACTCAATAAATGACAGAGTGGAAGGATCAGGATTTACAGCTCCATGTAACACAGATGACAGTCTGGATCACTGGATCACCCCATACTTTGTTAGGCTCAAAGACAATAAAGAACTAAGTGCATTCTAGTGCAAGCAAATTCCCAGTTGCTCATTACCATGGATCTTGTACATATTGCCTGTTTTCTCTCTTCACAGTGTACATGACAATGAGTTCGCAAACTTCCTCTAGAAGGTGATACTATAACAGGATCTACTTACATGCAAAGCACATGCACAAGAGATAATCAGAGTGCAATTCATGCCCCTGCTTTTAAATGTCATTGATGCAGGCATCTACCTGTGTGCTAGGTGTCTATGTACCCATGCCAGTCAATTCAGTCAGTAGACTGTATTCAGTCCTGGTGATTCAGTTAGTAGACTGCAGCAAGCAACCAATCTGACCAAATATAGGTGTGTGTTTTAGAATCCGATTAATTTCTTGCCTCCATTGGCTAGGCAGATACACACAACATGGATATCTAAAATGAAACAAGACATGCATCACCTCACAGGTTTCCCTACTTGAGCTTACTTCTATCTTAATTCAGCTGTCAGAAGCCTTCATGAAACGTCAGTCACATTCTTCTTGAAAAATTTTCTCTTTATTTCTGTGGCTCTTCCCTCTCCTGTTTTTCTTTATGAGTCTCTAACATTCCTGCGATCTGATTCTCTTGTCTAACCTTCCACATTTCTCACAGAATACTGTCACAGGTCTCATTTTATTCTCCTTCACTATTGTATTTCTCAGTTGTATTGCTTGCAAATGCAAGCCTAAGAATCATCTGGGCTGTAGACAAATCATAATTTTACTCCTTCAGCCTAGAACTGTCTCATTCTAGCCAAACCAAAAGGTCAGCAAGTTTTTCCCAATGAACATTGTCTTCAGTTCAAGCTGTCTCTAGGCCCTTACATTCAAGTCCTGGTAAATGTCTGGGATGTTCTTTCTAATAGCATATAATATAACTGGGCCCTGATCCATGACACATGTACCTATAGCACTTTTCACGAACTACAGCAGCAAGCAATGAGAACTCAGCCCTGACCCTCATTGTTTTAATCTAAAGGATAGACCCATTAAAAAGGAGTCCAGATTTTCTTATCACATCTTTGCTAAGAACAAACTTTTTAGAGAGAGATGTTACATTTTCAAATTATTTCTAGCTACTCTAAAGAAAAATTAGGCAGCCTGCAGAAAGGTGCACAGCATGTAAAAAGACTGCTGCACACACCAGTAAGCTTTTTTTACAGCAACGAGTTTTGGATACAGATGACAGAATTCATGCTCATTTAAATTTAGTATGCCCTGGTTTTCTTGCCTCACTTGGAAGATATTGTTTTTCCAACTCTTTCTTGGGGGCTATAGAAAAAAATTAATTAATCCCCCACCAGATCTGAATATATTCTTCACACTCTTAGCTCACTCTGTTGAGCCCAGCATGTTTTGAAGGGCACTTTAACAATAAAACTGGATTGTTTTACATCTGTTTTACATTACAGGGGAGAAAAAGGTGCTAAAATACTTCAGTTGGAATGTCTTGTGTCCCTAGCTCTTAATTCTGCTTTCTCTTTAATATTGTCCTTCTAAACCCTGTTTTCATCAATAATGCTGCTGTGAAATGGCTATGAAACTGGAAAAAATTACATATTTTTCCAAGCCTTTTCCATTTCCTAATTGCCATTACAGTAATGTACCTGGTATAAATGCTTAGACCAATAGTTTATAGGGAGGGGAGATGATAAGGTATATTAGCCTGCTGTTAAAAGTACTTGTGCTAATACAGTTGCAGTAAGAGCAGCTGTATCAGTTTATTATGCTAGAGGACATACTGGAAAAAACATGAGACCTTTCTTCTGTGGTGTCATTAACGCTTTAGATGTGTAATTTCCATTAGTCTTACTGTAAGGGTCAAGTTTCTGTACTACTTATAAAATGCCCATCCAAACAGTATCACTCCTCGTTTGAATTTTTACTGGAATCCTGTTAGGTTGATGGTTAATATGAGTTCTCCCAAACGCTCTTACAAATGCACCAAATTAAAACATGTGACATAACTTCACCATGCAACCTACAGGTTCAGCAAGGCTTCCCTCTACTACCACTAGGACTTTGTTACCTAAAGTTTCCCAGCCACTTCATTGTCCTTGATGAAAAAAGAAACGCAAATTATTACGGACCAAGGAGTTTTCCAGTGATGGTAGTTGGAAAAATGTTTTATTCTATTCTCTTTCTGCTAACAATATTCCATTATTTCTATATATCTTGATTACTAGTTTAATATATACACTGCCCTAATCACTGCTTTAGTAATTTACTTCGTATCTGTATTACAAGTAAATTATTTCTGCAGGAATAACATGAACACACTTATTTTCACTCATGCTTAATTTCACTTCAGAAATATTAAATCACAAGACTGAATAGTCAATGTGTCTATTTTAAATGCTAATATGTGTAAATTAATTTATTGGTGCTGTGGACAATGTTTTCCTAAGAATATATTAGTAAATTTAAAACAAGGAGCAAAAATAATTTCTGATATAGCTACTTTTGATGGAAGCAACTTAAAAACAGACTCAAAAGCAGTGAAATTCAATGGACTCAGAAGTGGAAGACCTTCAGTTACATACAGTGATTAACCAATGCTGTGGATCAAACCGTGTCCTTGCTCCAGTCTTGTCTACCGGAAAGGACAAATGCTTCCAACAGTGCCTAGCAATACAATCAGGCCATCTGCTTGCACGCATCAGATGCAGGAGGACTGCTGCAAGGCATCTCATTTGCTGGGCAGCAAGGTAGCATATGGTGCCCTCACATCAACACCTGTCCATTACAGACCTGCAGCCACACCTCCCACACCGCCGGGCACATCTCCTACCCTCTGGTCAGAAGGTGCTGGTGTAGGCATGGGTTTGGGATACGCTAAAGCAGGTGCTTCTCAGGGTTTGTTCCTCCCTGCATCAGTGTAGGTCAAGCATCACACCACAGGGTAGCACATAGCTGGGCATCCTCTCTCAGTCTTTGAGCAGAAGTGATAGGAAATACTACAGGGGTAGTTGCATCAGTTGCATACTAGGTTGGCATTATCTAGTAGCTTCTGCTCTTGGTCACTTAGAAATACCACGAGCTGAGCTGCAAAGAAATAGTGAAAACATAAAACAGCAACTGTGTGAAGAGCACTTTTTAGACTCTTCAGATCTCCGGTGTCAGCCACTGGCCCCTTCCTACCAGAGGGAGACACGGAGTGTCATGAGAGTACATGGAGAGACAGGTGGCACAGAGATTAACCTGCAGAAAAATCTGTAAGTGGGGAGAGTGGAATATCAACTGAAAGTAAATATTGACTTAATGCCTATATAAACATACATCTATGTCTTCTTTCTTTTCAAAACCTTAGGGGAGAGGCAAGCAGGTCTGAAACTAATCTCCATGAAAGTGCAGCTGAAGTCACTGCCCTGGTGTCATTCAAACCCCGTCATTGTTAATCATTAGCAGAAATGAAAAGGTTAGCAGTGGAGAGACAGAGAAACAGGGCTCAACCCATAAATAGCACCTGCTTCCAAGAACCACCTAATGACTGCATCTTAGAAATCAGGGAGAGGCTGTCCAAATCCATTAAGGCATTTAGCATACGTACATACAACAGACCTGTCACTCTGGAACATGGAGAAAGAGAAAAAGACTCCCACCACACTGCAATATAAAATTGCAGACAGTTTCATTCTGACAGTGTAGTACATGGCCTGTCAGCTTCTCCATTTAAATGCCATTTTCAAAATGTTTTTATTATTCAACTGATAAATTTGCTCTGAGTTGAGTGTTACCACAGAAGAAAAGAGAAAGCAAGGATCTTACTTTCATTATTCCTCTCTTCACAATTGTATGAAAATAATTTTAAAGCCGTTTTAAACTTAATAGTTTAAGGGGCTACCTATTTTACAGTAGTAGGGTAGGTATTAACAAAACTAGGATGTGGTCAGGAATGTGAAGACCTAAAGTAATTAAGCAATATGAAATACAGGTATATATTTAGACTGAAGACTGCAGTTTAACAGTCAAAATAGATTTCTATGTATTGACAATCACCATTACCCAATAATGAACATTGTAAAAAAATGAGAATAGATTAAAAATATCAGACATAAACAGGCAAGCTGGGTTTGATTTTTTTTTTCTTCCTGATTTTTAACACATACAATAAATACATTTTTGGTGCAGCTTTTCAGAATGTGTTGGAGCTTCTTCAGGAATTATTTTGGCCATGATGCTGCTAAGCTCACTCAGGTAATGTCTTGCAACTCTCTGCCTATCCTGGGTATTTGGGAAGCAATGGAAACCTGGAAATAGGTCAGAGATTTTTGTTGCACAGCTCTGAAACAAAAACTTTTTCCAGACTGGTGCTAGGAATCATGGAATCATAGAATAGTTTGGGTTGGAAGGGACCTTCAAAGTCATCCAGTCCAACCTCACTGCAGTGAGCATGGACAATGCTGCTCATTGCAGGTAAATGGAGAATATCACTTCCTGAATATGATCAAAAATGGATGTGTTTGCATGCGTTCCTTAACTCACAATATTACTATGGGTCATTCACCACACTATAGTTTTACTCTCCCTTAGGTCAGTAGTGACCAAATGTTGCCAATAGAAGGTCACCAGTAATATACACTTACCCATACACTAGCAGCCAGTGTAATACAAACTATCAGACTCAGAAAAGCAGACCAAAAGGAAATAGATGTGAAAATAAATTCTCTTTGAAGAACTGCTAGTGCATATCTATGCTTTTTGAGTGCCTATGCCTGCAGAACCCCTGACTCCTCTGCACAGAAACTAGGAATACTTGATCCTAAATGCATTCCTTTGTGGACCCAGAGTTTACACCCAAGCCTTTCATTTAACTTGGGTCCAAAGACCCATTTTAAAGGATTGTTTGGGTTGATGGGGATTGTACTTGGGCATGCACACACACACGCACAAACACGGGCTCTCCATGACTCTTCCCTAGGGGCTGCAGGTCAGTGCTGCTCTTGGTGCTGTTTCCAAGAGGAAGATAAACAAAGTCTCTGGCTGGCCTAGGGTTTGCATTCTTGCATTCTCCCATCTACTCTCTCCTTTCTCCTGCCTTGTCTTTTTTCTGCTCACTTTTCCATTCCCTTTCTTTCCAGCTAACAAAGTAACATTAGTCCACAAGCAATCCATAGTTCCTATCCAGTGGATATCCTTGCCTGTCCTTCTGTTTCTCCTCAATCAGGACAGAGATTCTTGTTTAGTTAAATTAACTTTTCTAGAGTTTCATTAAAGTCACTGGAATGTTCGTTCTTACATGGAGCTAGGACTAGGGTACATCCCTCATGTACCCTGACAGTAGCTGTGTCTCTGAATGGAAAGTTAAGCATTCTTAGATTCATTCTTAGATTATTTTCTTTACATTGACTTGAAGCCACTGGTGATCCACAGAAAAGGGCCAGCAGGGTGAGGGTGACTACAGTTCCTCAAGGACAGCAATCATTCATACAGCAGATTAAGCGCTGTACTTCAGCTGCAGCATGATGGCGGTGAAAGGTGATGGCAGGTAGCTTTGGAGTTTGACTTCCTGTTTTGTCAAAAGCTTCATTAAAGACTTGCTGTTAAATAAGTGTGGGCAAATGTCAAATAGCCGGTACATATATTTGCTTATCTTTGTGCTCTCTGAGCTCTGTGAAAGCTGAGAGGTCTTTCCTGCAGAGAAAAATTACCATTCTCTACCACAATGTCCTGGTACTGAAAAGTGTCAACAAATGAAAAAGCAGTAAGATGGTCCAGAAACTTCACCACAAATAGTCTGCGATGACTCCACTGTTTTATGTAGCTTGCTCAGCACTTCTTTCCCATACACATCTTACAGGTCTCAAGAATTTGCTTCTCTGTATGTCTGTCTATATATTGATAAGAGTGATAAAGGGCAGTGTCACCCAAATGTTCTTTTTTGTCATGGTTTAAGCCCAGCTGGTAGCGGAACCACGCAGCCACTCACTCACTCCCTCCCTTCATCCTCCCCCCACTCCTGGAGGGATGGGGAGGAGAATCAAAAGAATATAACTCCCACGGGGTGAAATAAGAGCAGTCCAGTAACTAAGGTATAATACAAACCACTACTGCTACCACCAATAGTAATAATGATAAAGGAAATAACAAGGGGAGAGGACACAACCGGTCAACACCGCCAACCAATACCCAGCCCAACCTAAGCAGTGATCTGGGCCTTCCAGGTGACTCCCCCCAGTTTCTATCCTGAGCATGACGTGCTGTGGTATGGAATAGCCCTTTGGCCAGTTTGGGTCAGGTGTCCTGTCTGTTCTTCCTCCCGGCTTCCCCTCCTCCCAGGCAGAGCATGAGACTGAGAAAGTCCTTGGTCAGAGTAAACATTACTGAGCAACAACTAAAAACATCGGTGTTATCAGCATTGTTCCCAGGCTGAAAGTCAAAACCACAGCACTGCACCAGCTACTAAGAAGGAGAAAAAATGACTGCGGTACCTGAACCCAGGACACAATTTTTTCCCCACCCTGTGATACGACATCCAGGAATCATCATACTGTAATGGAAGTAAATGGGAACAAGTACATCGAATCAGAGAGCAGCTGTAGTATTAACTATCTCTTTTCCTCACAGAGTTCTTGGCTGGTTTGATTTTGATAGAGGCAGCTCTTCAAATGCAGTAGCAACCAAAGTTTATGATAGCGGGTCATACTAATATTGTCTTTTTTTTTTTCTCCCCAAGAATCAGAATAATTCTTATTTTTTACCTAAAATTGGCAGTGTTTCTAAACTATTCAGAGTGTTTGTACTAAAATATTTACATCAGGTAACAATTACAAGACAAAAG
The DNA here is from genome assembly GCF_000696875.1 of Nestor notabilis. NCBI lineage: Eukaryota > Metazoa > Chordata > Aves > Psittaciformes > Psittacidae > Nestor > Nestor notabilis. The sequence goes on from NW_009937716.1 coordinate 23,850, forward strand.
TCCATTGTGCGATGACATTATATAATAGACTCTGATTTCACATACATACATATGACATAATATAACAGATTGTGATTTCACAGCATCCAATTCTTTAAATCTATAAAATCACAACAAGCACTCTTGTAACTGCTATCCTGGGTAAAACTACAGCACATGATTTTTCTTTCCAATCATTAAGTTTAGTTTCAAGAACTCTCCATATCCCATGGTCTCTGTGGGGGAGTTCAGTATGCAATTCAGCAATTCCACATTTGCAGTGAAGTAAGATCCCTCTTGCAATGAAAAAAAACAAATTATTTGTGATACGTGTTCACTCAGACTGAAGGACTTACTTCACTCCCATAAGTTACATCAAGGCATTATCCATGGGCACTTTATAACATTGTGCACTCTACCATGAGTTCAGCATTAGACTGGAACAGCATTAGTGATAGTAACTTCTTTACAGCAGATCCCATCAGAGTCATCACACCAATTAGCACGAGATTAACTGGATGTACATATCAAGCAGCTGCCTCAAGCTTGACTCAAACAGGACAGAACTGGTGTTGGCATGAAGAGGAGAAATATTGGGAGCTATCCAGGAAGCTGAACTTGCTCTTTTCTAGCTTATGAGCCAACATAAGGAGCATGTGTATGTTAGGCTAGCTACTGCACATGAATACATTAGTACCAACCATGGTAAAAAATGCCTCCTTCCATCTTTAATATTAAAAAAATATGTCATTTCCTCTTGGACCAGAGCCTTGCTACCATGATTCATGCTCAGCTCTAGTTACTACTAGCCACTGCATCTTGAACTACATGGATGCAGAAGAAAAAGCTGACAAATCAAGACACATTCATCAAAATTCTGATTGAGGAACACCTTCATCTACGAGACCAAAGTGAGACATTCTGGAACACTGTCAATGTCATTTCAAAGTCTTGGCAACAGTCCAGCCAATTTTTCTTTGGCAGACTGTAATGGAACCGTGGAAAAAGTTGGGGGGAGGTCTTTTATGCCAGCGACCAACTCATTCATGGTATGGATGATAGAATCATAGGATGATTTGGATTGAAAAGGACATTTAAAGATCATCTAGCTCCAACCCGCTGCTATGGGCAGGGACAGCTTTTACTAGACAAGGTTGCTCCAAGCCCCATCCAACCTGGCCTTGAAAACTGCCAGGGATGGGGCCGACACAGCTTCTCTGGGCAACCTGTGCCAGTGCCTCACCACCCTCACAGTGAAGAACTTCCAAACATCTAATTGAAATCTTCCCTGTTTCAGCTTAAAGCTATTATCCCTTGTCCTGTCACTACCTGCTGTTATAAAAAGTCCCTCTCCAGATTTCTTGGAGGCCCTTTCAGGAACTGGAAGGCTGCTCAGAGGTCTCCCTGGAGCCTTCTCTTCCCCAGGTTGAACAAGCCCAACTCTCTCAGTCTGTCTCAATTGGAAAGGTGGTCCACCACTCTTATCACCTTCATGGCCCTTCTCTGGACTTGCTCCAACAGGTCAATGTTCTTTCTTATTTTGGAGGTCCCATAATTGAATGCAGGACTGCAGGTGGAGTCTCATGAAAGCAGAGAGGAAGAATCCCCTGCCTCAACCTGCTGGTCATGCTTCTTTTGATGCAGCCCAGTGCACAGTTGGTTTCTGGGCTGCAAGTGCATACTGAAGCTGGTTTATGAACAATTCCTCATCAATCAATATCCCCAAGTCCTTCTTCTCAGAGCTGCTCTCAACCCAGTCTCCACGCAGCCTGTATTTGTGCTTGGGATTGCCTAACCCAAGTGTAGGACCTTGCACTTGGCCTTGTTGAACTTCATGAGGCTAGCATTGGCCAACCTCTCAGGCATGTCAAGGTCCCTCTGGATGGCACCCCTTCCCCAGCATGTTGACAGCACCACACAGCTTGGTGTCATCAGCAAACTTGCTTAGGGTGCATCAGTCCCACTGTCTGTGTCACCAACAATGTTGAACAGCACTGGTCCCAATACTCAATACCCTTATTCCCAGAGGAATGCCACTTGTCACTGGAATCTGTCCAGACATGGATGAACATATTTAATATTATTGCCATTACTGCTTATATTACTGTCTATATATTCTAGTAAGAATAGTGCAGACAGATGAAAGATAGAAATCTATTCTTCTCATACAAGAGAGTTTGCATTGCTTACACAGCCTCTGGTGCTTAAGGTGCACTTTTTTCCCATAAACTATAAATTCAGTTAAGAAATAGCAGTTTGAATTCCACTCTCTTTGACTCATATGATGGATCTCTGTTCAGCCAAGTATCTCTCTAGACTGGGGTAATCCAAGTTTTATCAGCTCCATGAATCACCAGCTTTCCTCATGTGACTCTAGAGTTATCCAATTTCAATTCTTTGGACATGAACCAATTCAGCAACAAAGTGAAATAAAGGGTGGAGGGTTCTGATGTACTGCCTGGCTGTGAAGCAGGGTTAGTCAGCTAGAGCCTGACAAAGGACTTAACAAGAAAGTTGATGTCCCATTATTGAAAGAAGAATACTGAGTACAATCTATTCCAAAACAAGTAATATCTTCCAGGCAAACTGATCATGGTTCCCTGTCATTTTCATGTAGTTTCAAGAATATCTGTAATCCAAATGGAATCAAATTATGAATCAAGTAACATAAAGAATTCTTTACAGTGTGAGTTTCTGGAATGATTGTTACCATACCTCATTTGATGCCGTATGTGCTTTACCTCTAACATTATTTTTAAAATCAGGAGCATACCCATCTCCAGCCCACTGGTACATAGTCAGTCTTCACGGAATATACAGAAGGTCTAGATAGACAGCTTTTCTGACTCAGGCACAGCATAGAGGCAGCTAATTGTCACAGATATGTAGGATTGCTCTAGATCAGATTTCTCAACTTGCTTTAAAATAAACATTTTAGTTGACGTCATCTACCTGGGCTTGTGCAAA
>NW_009937717.1:0-21038 GCF_000696875.1 Nestor notabilis
CCGTGCGGGAAACAACCGCGTTTAGTTGCGTTGGGTTTGATAATAAACTCGATAATAGGTTTTAGTGACCCCGGAAGCGTCGGGATAATGAGAGAGCCCGGCTGTGCCCGGTGGTGGCTTAGGTTATCATTAAATCAAGATACTTCTGAGTGTTCTGAGCGTGGCGATTTATTTGAAGTTATAATAATGTAATCTCATGCTTACTTACAAGGTGTAAATGATAGTAATATTTAAAGATAACAACTGCAGGTTCTGAGGAAATAAGGATGCTTTCTTTGGAAGACCCTCCTTGCCACTGCTGATGGCACCCGCTGTGTATTTTGGGTTCTTCCATCCAGTTCTTCAGTGAAATGGCCATTGAGGGAGCTGGAAATACCATCTCAGTGAGGTGGTTCAGGAATTTATTCCCCCTTTTCGCTAGTTCCTCACAGGGGAGCATGGTCAGCGTGGGGTTTGATGTACAGACTGACCAGCATCCACAGCTTCCTTATGGCCATTGGGTTTTTCTCCTCGTAGTGGCTGCTTTTCCATGAGCTCCCATTTTGACAAAGTGTGTGTGTTCTTACCGAAGCGGTACCACTTCCCAATCGTCCCCTTTAGAGTGAGGAAAGTTACCTGTTGCTTCTGCAGTGGAGTCAGTTCCTACTAAGAATCTCGTACTGTGATAACCAGCAGACATTAAACCACTGTTTGAGTGTATCTTGTTCTCCCTGATACACCACATTTGCTGTAACAACAAGGATGGCTCATTCCTTTGAGGCTCAGGTCCATTATCTACAGAGGTTCCTTCCATTGTTGGTGTCCTGATAATGATGTTATTTTATAGTTGGTTTGGAAGGGACCTTAAAGCTCATCCAGTTCCAACACTCTGCCATGGGCAGGGACACCTTCCACTAGAGCAGGTTGCTCAACTACCTGAAGTGGAAGGTACCGCAGGTGGCAGGTGGTGAGAGGTGGGCTCCATATCTCAGCTCTGATAGTGCTGCATGGAAGCCAAGGCTGCGAGCCTGTGGGGAACAGGGAATGGCTGCATCCCTGGCAGTGAACAGCCAAGAAGATGACCCAGGAGGTAGACAGGCTGCAGGCTTCCCACAGGGTCCATCTGTATTCTAATTTGCACAGCAGTCTATGACTAGAGGTGCATAAATTATGCCTAAATAACTGAAGCAATTTTTCTTTGGCCTGCAAGTAAGGTTGCACTTACAAAAGTGCTGTTCTCTGACCTTCCAGATTTCATCTAACAGGAATTGAACTTCAGGCTTCTGATTTAAAAAGAAAACCCAAGAGGTGAGGTAGAAGAGGCACGAATGCAGCAGCAATTAGGAGAATAATGGATGTGACAAAATCTATGTTCAGTGCCTCATGGCATCAAGTCTCTTCCAGAGGTATGTGCTTTCGGGAGGCATTTTGGCTGCGCAAGGAGAGGACTGGAGGACAGCAATCTGTAATTCCTCGTCAGAACTGGATGAGGGTTCCCAAGGAACTTTTCAGGCAGCTGGTCTAGGTGGGACTGCAGGTCGCTGAGGGCCTGAAGGAGCTGCTGGAAACTGGGTTTGCACTGGCTGCCTGAAGTGTGAAAAACACATTTTGTGAAGTAGTTCGTGATGTGGGACAACTGGTGTTTCTGAACTGCTGCTTTACCATCTTCAAACAGTTGCTAGGATTTATGCGTATCTTTAAGTCTCTGCCCATCCCTCTCCCTAGTAGCATTTACATGTGCCATTATGCTGTTTTCCATACAAGCATTTAATCTGTTATATCTGATAATGAAGCTGCATGGAAAATCCTTCTAAAGACGACATGAGACATTAGGAACTTCACAAGGATACAGCAGCATAAACATAGCAAACATGAAGTAAAGAACCACAGACTGGTTTGGGTTGGAAAAAGATCTTAAAGCTCATCCAGCTCCAGCCCCCTGCCACGGGCAGGGACACCTTCCACTAGAGCAGGTTGCTCCAAGCCCCTGTGTCCAGCCTGGCCTTGAACACTGCCAGGGATGGGGCAGCCATCAGAATTCCTTCCTAAAATCTAATCTAAATCTCCCCTCTGTCAGTTTAAAGCCATTCCCCCTTATACTATCCCTACTTGCTTGGTTTTAAATACTACAAACCTTTGTCCAGGAAAATGCAGCACAGTAAAAAAATCAGGAGTTGATGTGGCAGGCTGGAAAAGATATTGCAGAAAATCAGGTTAATATGGAGCTAATATTCAGTATTAAGCAAATGGTATTTTAGAACTACTTTTCATTTTCTGTGACATTCTTCATATTCTCTTGCAACATTTTGGTTTGATACTTTTTATTTTGATTTATCAGCACTGGATCCACAGCCTGGCTGAGCAGCTTCTCTTGTATTTGGCTGCTGGATTCAGAGTTTAACCTGTGGCTGCTCTGTTAGGTAGCAGCCTGTTCCATTCCATACTACTCACAGCCTGTGTTAACAGGGCAGGCAATAAAGCTCATGCTTACCCAAGCTGAAATCTTGTCTAATGATTTATAAATGATTTTAAATACTTGGAAATTCAGCTGGTTTCAGTGTATCAGAAAGACAAAAAGTCACTAGTACCTAGATTAGAGAAGAGGCATGGTGTAATTTGGATTAGTCAACATGAACTAATGCAAGCATGTGTCCATCTTACCTGGTTACTTCTCGTGTTACGACTTGGTGTGTTATTTTGCTTTGGTTGCTCCACGTTGTTATCCCTGAAATAAAAACCACGTCATCAGGAAAATCCTCATGTGGCTTAACCACCTTCAGGGACGAGGCTACAGCTGCGAGATCAGGATTCTGCATCCAATTCCAGCCCTTTCCAGCCTAGACAAGTGATTTCCATGTATGTGCCCCTCTGTCCATACAATACAACTATCAATAACAATTAGGAAAGTGCAGTGTATGAGGGGAAAAAATGCTTCAGAACCGACAACTGGAGTATTGGAGTTAAACTACTTAATAGCAGAGGACCGGCTACTACGTGACCTACTACTACTATTAGCTGGGATGTTGTTTTCCTTTTGGTGGGCTGGAATTCTTTGTATAGGTAAAGCATGTACCCAGCTTGCTAAATGACTTGGGAGCCTGCTCCCAGGTGTTGAAACAGCCATTTGTAGTAAGTGAAATACCTGTGTTGTCTTCTCCTTTTCCTGCAAAACTTCCTTCTTATTGCATCACGCTTAATGACTGCTACTACAGTCATGATTACAACTGGCACCACAAGGAGGAAAAAAATAAGGAGACCATCCCTAAGTGATGTATCTAGAGAAAAAGAATTGGAATAACATAAAGTAATAATCTTATGTAACCTCATATTAAAGCATTTTTTCTGCTAAAAACACCTTTCTGTTGTAAGAACTACGACCTTCAAATTATAATAGATAAAACCTAGTAACTTCACTGAAATTTATAGATTCTATGATCAGAAAAGTAGGATTTGGCCTTATGTTATTAGAAGTTCTTTCTGCCTTACCCACCCCATGTTGTATGATACACAAACTTTTTTCTTTTCCATATTTTTTTTAGGAATTCTAAAGCAAACAAACTAATTTTGTGTTTCCTGACCCACAATTGATCAGCACCTTTTCTTGGCCTTCCTAAGCCTTTAAGAAATAGAAAACATTTTTTACCTTTTCCAAAATATGAATTTGGTAAAACTTGATAAAGTATGAATTGTTCTTTGCCTCACAAAGCTACAGATGATGAACATTGCTTGTAAACATAGAGAGGGAAAACATTTTGTGTGGTCTTCTGGTGTAAAGACCAGCAAAATCTACTCCGTTTTCCCTTTCCAGAATTTGTTGGCTTTTACACAAGCTGCTTACAACTGCTGCTGGCTGCACCTCCTTAACCATTCCATTTCTGTGGGACCCTTTCCATGTATAAAGGCTGCTGGTTTCATAGAATCACAGAATGGTTCGGGTTGGAAAGGACCTTAAGATCATCCAGTTCCAACCCCCTGCCATGGGCAGGGACATCTCACACTAGACCATGTCACCCAAGACTCTGTCCAACCTGGCCTTGAACACTGCCAGGGTTGGAGCATTCACCACTTCTATTCGTCTATTAAATCCATTTTATCAGAACTCTCTTCTAAATACCTAAGTAAATACCTAAATATCTAACTATTTAAACAATGTAACAGTAATCCTGAACAACTAATGTATTGCTTTTTAGCTCAGACAAAGTAGAGCTCAGATTCTCCCTTGGACCATCTTCCTTGACATCTGCAAATGCACAGCTCTAATAAAAACATCTGCTCTTCAAATTAGTCCATGATTAAGTGTTCCATGCAGTAGGAAAACACAGTTGAAAAGAGACTGAACCCCCCTGTTAGTAGTAGATTATCAGCCTTAGGGGACAGAATGAAGGCCAGTTTTCACTATCTTACCTATGTGAGCTGGACCACTGTCAACACTGCCCCCGTAGCCCGACCGGTTACAGAACGGAGGCGCCCATCCAGAGTTACAGTGGCAATTCCCGTTGTTGTTACACACCTACAGTCAATACAACAGGGATTAGTTAAACAACTGCCTTTCTGGAAGTGGCTGCTTTCAACCTCCAGTGTAATTTGGAGTTCCACATGAAGGATTGCATGTGGAAACACGAAATACTGCATAATATTGTGTAGAAGTACGCAAAATAATAACTGGGAATAAGCTCTCCCCCTCTGTAACATCCCAAAATACAGAGTGATACTGAGACAAGTTAATTCTCTGTAGACATTAACCTTTGGGTTTTTATTTGCCTGCAATAGATTATAGTCCAAATAATTCAGATTTAAAACCCTTGGACTCCATTTTGATCTTTCATGGAGACATATGTGAGTGAGCAATCACGTCCTCCTCAGAGGAATATTTTCCTTTTACAGTTCCACAGCTCACTAATGCTAGAAAATTCCCTAGGGAAATTCAGAAGAAATGTCTTTCAATGTCAGTGCTAAGAGGTTTACAGTGTACTGACAACATGAATTACAGATAAAAAGCTGGACTCAACTTTTAATACAGATGAGAAAACCCCAAAGCCATCTGGCTGGTTATTACTTTTATGCAGGGATTTTGCACCTCTCTTTGTCTTCTAGAAACAGGGCATGAAGACATCCTTTACTCACCCCGTTGTCATGACACTGCTGCTTTACATCACAGCTGTAGCCCAGATTACTGGCATCAACACATTCAAAATCCACACAGGCCTGGAAAAAGCAGTGAGTGTCTTTCAAAGTCCAAACTTCAAAAAATCCCATCCTTGTATAAACAGATGAATGTATGTGCTTTCAAGTCTACAGCTTTTACTTAGATGTCCAGAAAAAGGGCTGACAGAACATTCAGTACTTCATAGTTTTAGAGTTGGATTTGCTGCAGGTAAGTCTGTGGATGCATTTTGGTGGAGTAATTTGAATAACTGATAGTGTAGCTCACTGGTTTGTAGCATCCCAGTTTTTGAAGAGCTAATTGTGTGCATGTATCTCAAAAAGCAAATTTTTCCTTATGGCACACAAATAAAGAGAGCTGCGTAATGATTTTGAAAGTTCTGAACTTCCCAGTTGGTGAAATACATTCTGTAATGCTGCTGTGATTCATCCTACCTTATTTTCTCCACAGGCTGTTCCATCATGAACTTGAGCAGGATCAGGAACATCTGATCCTAAGTCAAAGTCAGAAGACCAGCATAAAACCCCAGATGCGTTGTTGACAACGCTCCAGGCAGGAAGGTTTTGAAGACTAACAGATGTGCACTGGAGCTTGCCACACAGACTATGCCTGTATTGAATGAAAGACACTCAGAAACAAGGTGAACAGCAAAACCCCCCCAGTTTCAGTGCAAATACACCATCCAGTCAAACTTTTTAGCTTGCATTTCAAGGAAATCCTCTTTCAAATCTTATGCTTTAAGAGTTTGTAACAGAATATGTATTTTTTCCATTGTAGATTTTGGGGTGAGCTTTTATTTGGTGGTGACTTACTGAACAGGACATTTCTTGTACACTCCACCTTCCATTCCACAGTTTCCAAACCTGTCTCCTTTAATATTTGCTCTTTCAAAGCATGCATCAGGAGCTTTTCGTGCCCCTGTACAAAAAGCAGTGAATCTTAGTAAGCTACTACAGTCTTAGGAGAAAGAAAAAGAAATATTGGGAATATCTATTAGGAGGCTACAAGTCTTTTCACATTAGATTATCAACATACCTTTTCCATATATAGATTCACACTGGGAATCAAAACTCTGGCATACTCCATAGTAGCAATAAGCCTTCATGTTGCTGCACGGGTAACCATTCATGATATAAACATCCTCTGGGCAGTAGGCATTGCTTCCATTGCAGTATTCAGGTAGGTCACAGAAGTCCATTTTTGATCTGCACTCTGCTCCTGCCACTTTAAACTGGAACCAGAGAGGAATGCCACCCTACTTTTATTTTGCAACAGCAGAAGTGCTAACACGAAACAATGACAACTGGGAGCCCTTTGGGATTTTAAGGAAGACAAAGCAGTTTTTGGGATCAGTTATCTAACAAATATCCTGAACTTCCCTCATTTTCATATGGTGTAGCTACAGTTCATGAGCTGAGCCTGCAGAGGACTTGGGTAGGTCATACAAATGTGTATACAAGTACCAATATAAAAGCAGCCAGCTGTCACAGATTTGGGAGAATCCTGGTGTTGCATAATGGAGATCACTACTACTGAGTCCCCTGGTTGCTTCTGCCTCCTAGGAGGGGTGACACAGAGGTGACATTCCATTTCTAAGCTACTGCCTGAGAGTTGTTGGACACAAAGCCGCTGCTTACATGCTTTCTGCTGGTGAACACAGTTCAATAATGGGAAAGTATGTCATAGAATCACAGAGAGCTCTTCTCAAACATTAAAAAATACTAGTAAATAGTATCAATTTAGCTTAATACAACAGCCTACCTTGCAATTTTTGCAGCACAGTCCTTGAGCGCATTGCGATCCAGGCGTGAGTTTGCAGGTTGCAGCATCACAGCAAGGGTTAGTACATTCCTGAAGGACAACCATGGACAAGGGGACACAACATTTTTACATTGCTCTATAGCTAGGAAACTGCATGATCAAACCAAGTGCATGGAGAAGCCAAACTTTAAACAGTCTCTCTTGTGTGTTCTGAGCTTGACAGCTTTCTGCTCTAACAGGAACCAGCACACAGTTTGGCTGTATTTTCTTACCACAAGTCATCAGAAAAACATCTGTGTTTTGATGTGTTATGGCACAGGGGTATAGGATAGGTTTACACTTTAAATGGACACTAAAAGAAGCAGAACACACAGGGTTTTACTTCTTAATCATTCCTTCCCTTATCTTATTTTTCCACTAACAGTGATTTTAGGCTTTTACTCAAATTTATCTTCATATTGCTTGCCAAAATGTAAAATTACAAGGAAAACTCCTCAGATATACTGAAAGGCCAGCATTATACAATAAATGTAATAATGTATCAACAAATACAATAATATACAGCAAGCATCCAGTTGAATTTCATTCATTACCTCTGGTTTGCCACAGTCGCATTCTTCGTTGCTATCAACCACATTATTACCACAGACAGGTTCCTTGTAAACATTACTTGTTATGGGAGGATTTCTGAGGCAGTTTCCTCCTCCACTGAGAATAAGGTTCTCAAAATCATCAGCACTGCAAGTGCTGAAATTCCTGGATCCACTGGAAAGCATAATATTATTTTTTTATTGTATTTTGCTTACAGGGAATAATACAACTCAAGCCCTTAAAATATTGTCAATCTATAATAAATAGCATGTTTTATAATGCTGTGAGATCATGAGATACTTCATTTTTACTTTATTTTGCAATAGAGTACAGTACTAGAAGTTAAAAATAATATCTACAACATAAATGCAAGTACTTTCAGAAGCCAGAGACCATCAGATTATCCATTCTGGTGTCCTGTATAAAACAGGCCTTAGAAATTCCTTGTGTGTAATGAGTCTGAATATGCTTGATTCAAAAATACTCTCCAGAAAGACATACACCTTAACTTGGAATCCCTAAAAACTCAGGAATACATCTTATTATAGTAATATTATAGTAGTGTTCAGTTACCCTGATTTATTAATACAAATGTAGATAAATAAAATAGTATGATCTTTTTCTCTTAAGGGGAAGCCAAAGAACAAATGAACTCACAGAAACATAAGCTGAGAGGTTTGGTTTATACTAACTGTTAAGACTGTGTGTGAAGGATACACATTTGCACAAATCCAGTGAATACACGTGAAGGATTCTCAGTTCTCAGCAGGGTAAAAACCCCAGCAACACACTATCATTAAAATAAATAATCAAGAAAATCCAGTTTTTAGGAATGCTACAAATAAAAAATGACTGGATTGGAAAGAAAGATAAAGTTTCAAATAAATTAAAATGGTCAAGTCCTAAATCAGTGAATTCACCTCTGTGATTAAACCTTTCAAACAACTCCCCATTCACAAAAGTTCTTCAAGATTCTTGGGAGTTTCACAGCTTCTAAGGCATAGCCACTGCAGACAAATAACAATTATTGAAATAAAGCAACTGGAAATCTTACTTATCTGTGCTGTGCATAATATAGGATGCAGGACACCTTGTGTCATCATGTTTCATTCCAAGATTATGCCCCAATTCATGAGCAACTACTGTAGCATGACGTAACACATTGTCATGATTCAACTAATAGAGAGAACCAGTGTTAAAAAAATGGTGAAACTAAAGAAAATACTGTGTTACTATTGATTTAGTCAAGCCCCAAAGGTCTCAGATGCTGTGAAGAGAGAATACGGAATCGTTTTGCAGAGCAAAAGAACAGACAATTTGTCACTTTATTTTCAGGTTCTGCCACTCTTTGTATTCCTTCCATTAGCATCATGTTCTGAATATTAACAGTTGGCAGCTGGACCAGATGATCATGCCCCATCCCTGGCAGTGTTCAAGGCCAGGGTGGACACAGGGGCTTGGAGCAACCTGCTCTAGTGGAAGGTGGCCCTGCTTATGGCAGGGTGTTGGGACTGGGTGAGCTTTAAGGTCCCTTCAACCCAAACCAGTCTGTGAATCTATGGTTCTACAATCATTGTAAGTAGTTTCCAACTGAAATAATTCTATTCTGTTCCATTCTAGCACAGTTAATCACTCATGACACTGATTTCAATGGAGTCTTCAATGACAAATGCACTGTTAAAGAACTGATGTTCTGTTCTGTTTAATGTCCTGATAAGGAACAGAATCTGCTTCTGAGACTGTCCATGGTATTGTGGTGTCCATACTGTAAGGACAGGAACCTCTGGAGATATGTTTCTGCCCCAAAGGACATGGAGGAAAAAAATGCTTTCTTACTAATTTTGCCATGTTTAAAATTTTTGTCACTTTACTGCCTTACTGTGGGGAAACCCAGACACTTGAGAATCTAGTGTGTTATGTTCACTGTCTATCCATGTAAAGTGTAAAAAAATACACATTTATTTTGTAGCTCTATTCCCATCCCTAAAACACTGTGGTTATGAACCTTAACGGTATGAGGATGGGTTTTCTTAACCTTGAGTTAGATGAATTACAAAAGGTGATCAAAAAGTTGTTTCAGGACTAAATCAGCCAAATGGATAGGAATGTGGTGAAGAGAGATGAGAGAAATTGGGAAATACTCAGAAAGCTTTCAATATGCACAAGTCTTTATATGAAACCCCATGAAAGGAACCATACAACTCCAAGCCTAGTCTCCAAGACCGGGGTGACTTGACCAAATAGGTCTGCAGAGGGCACATTATTTGTCAGGATGTTCTGGAAGGTACCTCTGGAGACAATGGCTGGCAGTAGCAGTATCTACAACTCTGGGTATTGTAAATGCACAGGGGAAAGCCTTCACTTGTTCCACTAGCAGGATGTCTGTGATAGTTTAGCAGCTCCTGTGCTAGTTTCTTCCATTAACCACAACATTGTGTACTTACAGTGCTGATTGACCCTCCCTGGACTTGTGAGCAGACGGTACCCACAAAAGCCATTCCAATGGATCCACTGTAAGAGCTTCTCCCTCTGCAACAAAAGCAGTTTGAAGGTGGTGTTGAAAGACGGGCTGAATGTTTGAAAGTTCTACTAAAAGACACTGAGGAGTTTGAAGCAAATATTGTAAGGCAAATTTTGGTCTTGAAGTCACGAAGAATTTTATCACCATATCAGGGTTTCACTATAATTAATAATGAATATCTGAATAACATAGCTTGAAAACAATGATGTCACCCAAGTCTGCCATGTCAGCGTTTCTGAGTTCACAGAACCACAGAATGGTTGAGGTTGGAAGGGAGATCTGGAGGTCATCTGGTCTGCTCAAGCAGAGCCACCTCAAGTTGATTATCTGTAAAGAATTCATTATAGTTTCTCGTCGTTTTTCCAGGTTGAAAGTTTGGAAGTTGAGTGAATTTTATTCCAGTTGTATTTGCATTCATACACAACTCTATACCATACACATCAGCAACACTGGCAGCATGAGTAATTCTTCCACTGAAGGAAAACTTACATGATGAGATGGCCAACATCATTTCTTGATCGTTTAAGAAGATCTTTCTGTCTCCAAGAAACAAATCTACTGAGTACATCTCCAGCTGAACCTTCCATCACAGATATGTGGTTTGTATCTGTCCAGATCTCTAATCCAACCAGAACAATCTGGATGTTTAATGCTCCATACATCTGGAAAAAACATAATGATAATTGCTATCCATCAGTCTGTTTTAACTGAATTATGAAAGATTATATCACTACGACTGAGTAAACAGTAAGTTTAACATAGTGACTGAGACATAACTTTTGTTTATGTGAAATTAAATGTAAAATATTTGTATTTATAAATGAAAATTATGAATTATTAACTGTATATATTTATAATATAAAACTAAATGAGAGGATATGACTGAAGGCAATCTACTTCATGAAGGTACCTAAATATATCCTTCAGTTGGAGAAGATGGAAAGATGATGTTCCTTCATTTTCTTAGCTGTCTGTCTGTCTTAAGGAGAAACCGTGAACAGATCATCAGAGACCTTATGGAATTGTTGATAAAAAACTACAAACATGAGAAATACTCTTCCTAGAAAGGTAAAAGATACCAGAGACCTCATGTTCTTGGAGCAGTTAAAGTCTGGGAGTGCAGAGAAGTGGTTTAAGAAGCATCTTGCATCTCCCCCTCTGCTTGCACCTCTACAAGACTTGTGTATAGATTCATGATGTGCCTTAAATGTGTTACAAATGGTTGTACAACTTCCAAACACAGTCTCAGAATTGCATTAGCTATTCTTTTGAAAACCATAATAAAGTAGAAACTACTGAATCAAGTCAATGTGTCTGACCTACCCCATCAACATAATTAATCAGCTCAACAGTTTCCTTTTGCACCGCAGCAGGATCAGATTTCTTCATCAAAAACTGTAAAATACCATATAAGAATGTCAGAGAAAGAAATTAATGAAGTATTAAATGTATTTAGCATTGGATGATGTCATTACCCTGTTGTTATCGACAACCACAAATAATTCCACATAGCTTTTTTGTGGCAGGACAGCTCGCCGCTTCTGCAAATCAGAAAGCACAAGTTAATGTAAGAACTAACAAGCTCAGGGTTTATTACTTATCTTTCTCCTTGTTTTAATTTCATGTGTCTCAAAAGTCAATTTGCTTTATTTTTCCCAACTAATACCTATATATCAGTAATTCACATCTAGTCAGACACTGGGATGCATGAACTGAGTGGCAGCTTCATGCCTTTCATGTCATGCCCATGACTGTCTTGGGCAGACCTCTGCTTTTCTGCTAAAGGATTGCTTCAAGTTTTAAATGTTAAGTTCCCATTGTGCTGTTCTTCTGTTTCAGGATGTCCTTAGCAATACTCCCACCAGTTTGAAGGCCATGAAAATGAAGACAACAAGGAAGTGGCCTGGCAGGGCAAACCCACCTGCAGTGACACCATGCCCAAGCAAGAGCTCTGGAGCCCCTTGGCTGCTGGGACAGACCAAGGAGATGGCTTGGACTGCAGCTCTCAAGAGAGAAACAGAAATGTATTTACCCTCAAAAGCTTCTCCCTGCTAGAGGTACTGTTTGGTACAAAGGTGTATTTCACAGGCTGCTTCACAAACATCTCGTGATGAAGGCTGCTGTTCAGCACACCACACTGGAAGGGGATATCCTGCATATCTTCTAACTGGTAAAACACATGTTCAAATGTGCTGGATGCGTTGAGTGGCTCCATTCCATACCATTTGCCATCAATGAAGAGAATTCCTCTAATAATCATAAAAGAATAAAAAATTACTCCACAGGTTTTCCCTCGTGGTTATGAGTAGGTGAGTGAATGACACCTGGATATTTAGAAACTAGAACTGTTCATACCACTAGCTTGAAATAAATTATTATCTTAAATTATCTTAATAGACCGTGTAAGCTCAAATGCCAACAAGATCCCAAAAGGCAAAACAGAACTTATTTAAAATGCTTGACTGTGCACAATATGGGTTCCTTGAGTCAGAAAAGAGAGAGAAAGGAGAAAGCAAGCCAAATTGTTACTGAATGAGTCTGGATTGTAGTGACGCAAAGGGTCTCTTTTAGTCCTTATCTCTAGTCTCGCTCCTGGCCCCATGCAGCTAAAGTCATCTGGTATTTTAGAAGAAGATCTTTTCAAAGACAGAAAGAGAGGCTAAAAGCAATCACCAGGGTGTTTTTGAGGGCAACAGCAGTATTGCACTGGTGAGTGCATTTGTTCATGGCTCATGAACACCTGGTCCCTGCCCATTTGCTGGACCAGAATCTTTCAGAAGCTATTATCTTGTTTTCCAGAATCTCAAACTATACTTAGAAGAAGAATTCTCTAGTTAATACTCGTGAAAGAAGATCCTCAAATATGTGAGTACAGAGTAACCAAAGGATTTGAGCTTGTGTAAGTTTTGCAGAACAGCCAAAATCATAGATTTGTAGAATCACAGAATGGTTTGGGTTGGAAAGGACCTTAAGCTCATCCAGTTCCAACCCCCTGCCATGGGCAGGGACACCTCACACTAGCCCATGTCACCCAAGGCTCTGTCCAACCTGGCCTTGAACACTGCCAGGTTGGAGCATTTACCACTGCTTAGTGAGATCCATCATTAGCTGAAATACCATTGAACCATTTCATTCTTCCTTTAAAGGAATGCCAGAAAGTGTCATTATTTGTTGTGAGTAGCATCTCACTGTGATACTATTCATGAAAGATATTCCAATTGCTTCTTCCTGCTGGTCAAAAAGACATCAGACTGAACAAGGCTGCTACATGCAACAGGTATATCCAAAGTCCAGCTAAAGAGCCCAGCTCAGTGAACACCGGGGAGCATGGACACACTCTAATCTGCACAATGTGCTTTGTGTGCTGTCTCATTTTATCAGCTCATATGGACCGATTCTGTGGGGACAAACCACTGTACTTTATGCATTAATCTGGTCCCTGCATGATTCTCAAATAAAGGTAATTTTATTGCTTTTGAAACACACACAAAATTGTTTCAAATTTGGTAAAAAAAAAAAGACGAAAGGCTGAGAGAGCTGGGTTTGCTCAGCCTGGAGAAAAGAAGGCTCAGACCTTACCCCCATGTTCCAGTATGTAAAGGGTGGCTACAAAGGTGGAGACTCCCTTTTTGCAAGGAGTCCCATGGAGAAGATGAGGGGTGATGGGCACAAGTTACTCCTGGGGAGATTCCAACTGGACACAAGGAGAATTTTTCACCATGAGAACAACCAGCCACTGGAATGATCTCCCCAATGTTGGACACCTAAGACTCAGCTGGACAGGGTGCTGGGACATCTAGTCTAGGTCATGCTCTTGTCAAGAAAGGTTGGACCTCATGATCCCTGAAGTTGCTTCCAGCCTGGGATTCTATGACTGAGTATTTTAAATTCAGTGAAAGCTCCATCAGATTGTGTTTCTTCTACAAAGGTGTCTCTGGACAAGACATTTGCATCAAGTAATAGAGGCTTCAGTTCATGCCTGTGTTTTGCCTGTATTTAGATTATGCTCTCTCTCATGTTATCTTTTTTCTGTGAAGGAATTTTGGAAAAAGGGAAAAAAGGGGTCATTGAGGGAAACTATAAAACCTGTAGAGAGTTTCAACTTCATCAAAAGGTGAAATATTAAAAGTAGTAAAAGGATTTGCAAGATAGGATGGTGGTTTTCAGCTGTATGATGAATTTTACTGTTTTACATTGATACTGCACAATGAAATACCCTGAAGTAACAAGGAAAAGGTAATACCTGAGGCCATCACATGTGCTAAGAGCGAGCACCGAGTCAGCAATTCCTTCAACAGTGCCATGATAATAACAGTGTGTCTGAAATGCAACAAAACCACATAATTAATGACAAAATAAGGTTGTTGCCTTCAAATGCAAACTTATTTTCTAACTAACCTTTGTATTTGCATGACATGAAGGCTGGCTGTTACAAATTTACAGAGTTCCCTGTACTAGAAGTAATCCCAGCCTTCTTGGAGTAAGATACAACATGACGTGAGTACCTACAACAGGTCCCTTGCTTCTCAAAACCAACCAGCTTTTTAGTTTAACCTATCACCATCTTTTAGCAAAATCTTTTCACCTACATTGCTCACCCTGTTCTTAAACAGACTCTTCTCAAAGGCTGATCTGAGAAGATCTCCCATGCTCAAAGCACCCCATTAGGTCTCACCGAGTTCACATACAGTTTAAAGTTGAAATGAAATTCAAGAGTACTTTTAAGGTCGGTTTGGTACCTAAAACCTACAAAGCTTTGATGCTGCCATTGCGCCTTTAGTTGCATACTGTGCAAAGGAGACCTTACCAGGCGGCTCAAATTCAGTCTTCGCATAATCTCCTGGCATCTCCTTTCACACCTTGGAAAACAGTGATGCTGTGTCACCGTAAACAGCCCACTCCCTCATAAAACACAGAACCTCATGTTTTGTACCAGTGGTAACTGTTAAACAGAAATGCTGCAAATGTGAAAACTCACAGAAACCTGTTTCCAGACAAATATGTTTTTCTTTTGTAGATGCTTTATGTGCATCACTTGTATTTTTCCTTTCATTGCCAAAAATGTAGCCTATTTTCACTGCCCTATTATAGAGATACGAAGGCACTCAGAATTAATGGTTGTGCATTTGCTTTTGCTTTGACAATACATTTAGATGCATACACATCCTTGTTGTCCTCAGTTCTATTAAACTGTTAATATCTCCTTCAATTTATAAAGCTGGGCTTCCCCATTTTGAGGAAACTGACATAAAAGGGGAATTTTATTACGTACAATACCTCATTTTTTGATTGTGTTGCCTCCACTTTCCCATTTTCCCCATATGTGTAGAGCATAAAGTCTTCACTAACAAGCTTTCTGGAAACAAAAATAAACTACTGCTCTTTTAACAGTCTAGAAAGCAAGAAATAAGTCAGGAATCCTAGTAAGAAATACAAACTGTTAGCAGCACACTCATGCTAAATCATATTAAAATCTATGGATGTGAAACAAAATACCTTAAAATGAGCTGAATTACTTGGAAAATAAGTTATTTTGAAATATTTTAACTAAAATATCCATAGAGTAGGATCTGAGCAGACTGTGCTGCATCAGGGCCTGGGCTATTACAGGCTCAGGAATGAGGAACAACAGCAACAGACACATTTCTTCACATACCACATGGCTAACAACCCTCCCCTCAGTAGTAAGAAGGTAATACTGAGATGAATCCTAATGTTCTATAAGGATTTTCTGAAATGTACTATCCTGTGCTGCTAATAAATAATCAAAATACATTTCTTCACATCTAGAAAAAAATATTCTTTTTTACTTTTATAATAATAATACTATGTAAATAAACAGTATCATAACAGAGACTCTGTTTGACAGAGTCCTTTTGAAATTAGTACAATCTGCCATTTAAATAGTTTCTTCTGGATTTTTGCAGTATAAAAACACTTATCCATATGCAGCTAACTCCCAAAATGGTGTGATTCCTTAGAACACTCTATAGCATACTTGTTTCTCTTCAATTTTAGGAGATATGTTCCATTTCTGGTTTTAACTGAGTAAGAAAGATTATCATCAGGAAGCTCCTGAAAACAGAACAAAAGATATCACTGAATTAGGAGAGTTTCTACTTGGTTGTGTTGGTTCCATGTTTTGTTTGAGAACAGGGGTCCAACTACTATGTATGTTTTAAGTACCTACCAAAACACAGATTCCTAACCCTTGTGCCTTTTATATTTCAGTCTCAGCAGCACACTCTATATTGTTCCCTATGGAAAGTTTAAATTCTATTTATTTATACATTTTCATTTAGAAGACAGAAGGGCACAGCACATGAATGCACTCTTTACCCAACTACCACATTGTGTACACCTTAGGTAAATGACTCACAGATTCTTCCTTCCCTAATAGCTTTGCATAA
This sequence comes from Nestor notabilis, assembly GCF_000696875.1. Lineage (NCBI taxonomy): Eukaryota > Metazoa > Chordata > Aves > Psittaciformes > Psittacidae > Nestor > Nestor notabilis. The sequence goes on from NW_009937717.1 coordinate 16,427, forward strand.
AGATGACTAATGCTATTTCATTATCAGTTACTGCAGTAATTGAACTCGATATCTAGCACAAAGGTAAGTGACCTCAGAACTGAAGAACTAAGGCTCAGATCATTCTCTTTTAACTCATTCATCTATGCGACTCTGTGGGACCATTTCTACTAAGTGAGCATCAGCCCTTTAGGTGCTACATGGCTGAAATCCTCTGGTTAGCCAAAGACCAGGTACAATGAGCAGAAGGACCTATACAGCATAGACATTAGTCAAGTTCAAGATCTAATCTGACCTGGAGGAAATGGAAATATTCTTCATGTTCCTTCTCACTTCCATCTGACAAGGCTGTTAAAAGGACTAGAAGTTTGAATGGTGCGTACTCAAAGTGCAATTGCAGACCTTTGTGGGAACAAATTTACTCAAAAGTAGTTGAAAACACAAAGAATCTGAAGAGATAGTGTGGGGCACATTCCTTCACAAAAATAATCTATATACACCATACACTCTGTGTGTGTAATATTCATATTGTGCAAAACTGCAACATCAGAGGAAAAAATCAGACAGAATAACCAACCTCATGATAAAATGGGTGATGTTTTTCTCTGCCTGTCAGATGAGGAATAATTATTTCTAATGCAGAAAGTCTGGATGGCTGTTCAGAAGATACACCTGAAAATAAAGAGCTTTTGGATTATGCTGGGAAAGTCACAGAAATCAATATTTTCATTCATGGCCAAGTTACTCTTCATTTCTGAGAATTGAAACTAGATGTATGTGGCCTCGTTCTCTATAGAAATGCTGTTTTGACTGTATTTAAGGCTAATGACTGCACCATCCCAAACACAACTGATGTACAGTGTTAAAACCTACAAATTCAAGCAAAAGTTTTCTTAAACAGGATGTCCCAAACTGGCTGCAATCTTGGCTTTAACTCTTGGTCTTAGTTACTTCTCTTATAAACTGGGATAATGGCTCAATTTTTTTCTCATTCCTTCATCTAGACAATATCAAACCAAATTAATTATTTATTGAAAAACCATAAATCCCCCAACCAATATGACAGGAACATAATAGAGAATCCCAAGAACAAGAAAAATGAGTAATGATAAAAAATCCCTTCCTGTATTCAGTGGATATTCTCATAGTGATGAAGAAACAGCTGAGGTCTCAAGAACACAAAAGAAACTATTGAACGATTTAAACACAATCTGGATCCTCACATATTCTGGATTATTAACTTTGTCTTTCATTTCTGAAACAGTTTTTCTTCTATGATCTACACTTCTAATCTGACATGCTGATCCATGAATCCATAGCAGGGCTCTGTGGGAGTGACTTATGGACACACAGTACAGTTATTTTGAATGGTGGATCCAACCTTGCCAGGATATTTCAGAGCCTGATAGAGAAATGGAGAATACTGTATCTCCAGGAGAATATATTCAGCCCCTAAATAAACTGGGGAATGTTTTTTACTGTTTACAGAGCCATTTGCTGTGCTATTGCCTCCCAGTTACTGTTATGTCCTGCACTTGTTCACTTCTCCCTCTTGCTCATGTCTCTACTCCTTCTTGAATAGTCCTTTGCTTGAATAAACAAACTACTTCTTCAGCCCTCTCCTTCCATTTAAATCCCTTTACTCGTATTCCTTTCCCTCTCACCCTGAATGAGGAATACTTAAGAGGTGTCCTCTGGAAGTAATTCTGCCACTTGCTGTGTGTATAATCCTGGCTCACAGCGTTGCCTCCAGTCAATGCCTGACATTGCTGTATTTTGTTTGTTCCAGCCACAGTCATCCCCCTGCAAAAGCTTTGTAGCCTTTCACACTGTTATCAGGATTATCTCCAGAATATCATGCTAATGCAGGAAGCGACAGATAAGAAGTCTGCTGAGTATCTGGGTTTAGGTAAATGGTTTATAAAGACAAAACCAATCTCTACTGACTTTATTTATAATTGTGTGAATCTGAATTCATGTTCCTTTTTCCTGTCTACTCATCAGTCCGGTTTGAGTGCAATCAACAGAGGCGAACCCACTGCTTTTAATCAATAGTAACATGGGTTTTAAGAATGAAAGTAATTTCTTCCTTCTTAAACTGTTCTTGTATAAGGAAACAAAGAGATTTCTTCTCATTTATAGCAGTCCAAAGTCAACCTCAGCCTCCCACGTGTCTATGAAAGGAATTTATAATTACGAAGGAGCTACAGAATCACCCATTCAAAGCAAGGAGGAGGATTCTTCAGTGTAATGGTGATCTCTACCCACTAGATAACATCAGGATTTTAAAAAGCTAGGTGCAGGCAGCATATATTTAACAGTAAAGGCTGCCACTGCAACCAGAATGTGGAAGTTGCTATTGGCAAACAGGTTTGCAACGACTCAGTTGAGTGATCGTCACTCGACATTTACTTCTTTGCTCTTAATCTTCAGCAAATTTTGCTATCTAAGTCACAAAATCCATTCTGTTTCATGAGTTACATGTATGTGGAACTAACAGGGGAAATGCAGTTCTAACAGTTTATATTTTGACACCTGAGAGCAGGAAACCATCTTTAATGCACATTATAAAAACAGCACTAAGAAATACTTATTTCAGGTGTTACATCTAAATCTAATATGTGAAGCCAAATCATAAATGGAAATGAGTTAATTTAGGAGCTAAAACAAAACAAAGGGATTTCTCTTGCGTTACTGAAGAAGAAATCTTTTTCTACAGTCTTTACTATTGATGAGAGAAAAGTGCAGTTCTCACAACGAGTGTCCTGTGTAGAAGGTGATGTATTTACATACCTACTACATTCTGGAGGAAAAACCACAAAGAGCTCAACTATAAAAAGCTTCAAACCTGTAATCCTTCCCAGACACCTTTTTCTTTACTTTCTCAATTAGCAGGTCAGCTAATAGCCTAATGCCTGGGGAGAGCCATGACTTGATTTCAAAGCTGTGTAACATTATGATCAGGACAGAGAGCATGAGAAGACTTGGAGAAACTTTCTGAACACATAACAAAAACTGAAATCTTACCTTTTATCCCAAAAGGTTTTCCAGTTAAAGTCAGTCCAAAAGTGAAGAAAAATAGGCTGTGTTTTAACATTTCCTAGTATCACAGCAGACACTGTGTACCAGGCTCTATGGAAGAGAACTAGAAGGACAAGAACCGTCTGCTCCGAAGGTAAACAGCAGAAAAAGCACTCGGATAGTTCATCCCTGCTAAGGAAACGGGAAGTAAAACTTAATCCATTAGGCTTGCAAAAAAAAACTGGTTAGACAGCTTAATGCAAATAAAAAACAGCACAGGCTTAAAAGCTGATTGGAGAAAGAGCACCAACCCATGCCAAGATCAAACTGGTTTATTCTAAAGGACTTTATTACCCCAGTGAGATCACATGAGATTAGAAACATGCTACCAATGGATAAAATAGGTTGTTTATAATTGTGATTGTCAGCTCAGTAAAATAATCTAGTATGAAACAATCTACTCTTAGAAATTCCAGCATGTTCTTTTCCATTTTTTTCAGCTTGACTTTAAAAATAACAAAAATACAGTGCATTTGAACACATGGAAACCCCACAAACTCAGGGAAAACCCAAAACCAGGGGTTGTACCCAGTCCCTTCTATGTTAAAGATAATTCTCCTCACCAGAAGTCTGTAACTTTGTGCAGCTCATCCCTCTTCTAGGATCAGAATAATCTTCTGAGGCATCATGCAACCACATTGTCACCAAAAGCAGCAAACAAACGCTTCTAAAACTGGGTAAATTTGCCACACAGTCCAGAAGTATTGAGCACATTTGAAACCTGAAAAAGGAGACCGAGGCAGCACAGTTTTCAAGCTAAAACATTTACATTAATTAATTTTAACGAATTCATTAATGAAACCAGAGCAAATATATTCTCCATTGCTAGCAAATCACATAAACCAATGGCTAAAGTGAAAAAGAAGAGCAGAGATGCTGACGCATTTGTAATATCACCTGGTACAAAGCCTGCTCAAGTCCATCTCCCTATATTTACAGCTGTAACTAATGTTCCTCAGCCAAGCACCAGGAGTTAGAACTCGATAGCCACGTTCCCTGGGTTTACGTCCATACCACAGCAGCTTTCGCTGACTCCAGAAGCTGGGATCCTACTGAAAATTAAATGAATCCAATCTTTTATTTATAGACTGTCTCCTACATGATACGCTATTAGCATGCAACTCAAAAGAGAGAATTGGGTTGCTCCCAATTTTGCTGTTTTAGGAGGCCCTGTAGCACTGACATGATTTTAAGGATTTCCCATCTCTCCAAAAGCACTTTATTTTATTAGTAAAAGTACTAGACATTGTGTGAACCTCATGCAGTTCAACAAGGCCAAGTGCAAGGTCCTGCAACTGGGTCAGGGCAATCCCAAGCACAAACACAGGGTGGGGGAGACTGGATGGAGCAGCCCTGAGGAGAAGGACTTGGGGGTGTTGGGTGAGGAGAAGCTCCCCATGACCCAGCTTCAGTGTGTGCTTGAGCCCAGAACCCCCACGTGTGCCGGGCTGCGCCCCCAGAGTGTGAGCAGCAGGTTGAGGGAGGGGATTTTTTTCTCTGCACAGAATCCCTCACTAAAGCAGATGCTGAAGAATCCCCAAACCTCCAATAC